>NW_003303756.1:1605507-1607122 GCF_000142945.1 Phytophthora infestans T30-4
ATGGAACGTCCCGAACACTCGTCCGAAATCCGTTTGCTCCGATGTTGCCGCCTGGTTGGGATCCGATTGAGATGCCTCCTATGTACCCACCTACGCCTGTAACTACACCTTCTGTGTCTGCAGAAATGAGGTCGGAGGGAGTTCCGAATTGGGGAACGAAGCCAGCGAATGTGAGATCGTTCCCGAATTACAGTGAGAATCTGGGTCTTCATGGGAACGTTGGGCTCAATCCGGAACGCTATCCGAGGACTGCG
Organism: Phytophthora infestans T30-4; assembly: GCF_000142945.1. Taxonomy (NCBI): domain Eukaryota; phylum Oomycota; class Peronosporomycetes; order Peronosporales; family Peronosporaceae; genus Phytophthora; species Phytophthora infestans. The sequence continues at coordinate 1,605,762 of NW_003303756.1, forward strand.
ACTTCTCATCCAGATAAACCCGCTGATCGTTACGCAGAACGCGAGTCACGAGACTACTCCCGAGGTCACGTTCCTGTTGTTGGAATTCCGAACGAATTGAGGAACGCTGTCAAAGTGATCGTTCCATTTTATTCGGACACGGCCACGAGTGAGCGTGCTGCGGCGTTCTGGCGCTCGTTTGAGAAGTGCACGGTGGGCATGGACGATCAAATGCGCTTGACTGCTTTTGAACAATGCGTGAAGGGCAAAAAGGGTCAAGAATGGTGGTACAATTCGAGGATCGACAGCTTCGAGCTCCTTCGTTCCAGATTTCACAACCGGTTCATCTGCTTGACTCCAACTCAATCGTGGGCCCGTCTTAAAACGGCCGCGAGGAAACGTGGCGAGTCTGCAGAAGAGTGGGGAGATCGACTTTCGACGATATGTGACGCTTTTAACATGCCTGACCCTCGTATGAGGTACGAGTTCTTCCTTGAAGGAATAAGGAACAAGCAGATGCGAGCGGTGTTGAACGGTAACATGATCGGGTCCATTGAGCAAGCCTGTCGCATCCTGTTGTTCAAGAATCTTCACTTGCCTGTTGAAGAGGACGACGAATTTCCTGAGGAAGGAGCGAAGCAATCGAGTACGAAGAATGCACCCGCGACTGACATACAAGTGCTACAAGAGTTGCAACAACTGAATCGGAACGTGCTGAAGAGTTCTAGAACGAGCCATTGAGCATATAAAGTGCGGTGGCTCCGAACCGTTCCAAAACCGGCTAGCGTTCCAAACGAGAGCATTTGGTGCCCGAACTTGGACCGCCGAACATTTCGTATGGGTCCTGACACTCGCACAGCGGAAAGGTGAAGTCGTGTGTGGTCGTTGCGAGCGTAAGGGATGCAGTCGTGAGACGTGCCCTCGTGCGAGAGGCTATTGTAATCGCTGTCACAAGTTTGGTCACTACTCTATGGAGTGTAACTTGCCCAGGAGGGCGAGTGGAGGTCGATATGGAGATCGTCGTACTCAGGAGTGCGTCTTCTGTCGACAACCGGGTCATAGCGTGACAAACTGTCCAGAAGTCGAGAAACTGCGTAGCCTCTCGAGGAGCACTGTCGTGACTGAGACGTCTACCTCGTCTGGAACGTCTACACCAACTGGAACGTCCCGACCATGAAGGGGGCAGGAGGAAGGGGAAAGAAGTGTCGCTCTTTCCTCTTGCCAGGTTGGCGACACAAAGGGAGATGAAGGTTCACGATTAAGTGGAACTGGTGAACCTGAGAGGGCTCCTGGGGCTGGTGTGACTAGAGGAGTAAGCGCTCGTGACGTTCCCGTTGCGAGCGTGACGACTGAAAATGCGGATATTAGGATTGGAACGATCA
>NW_003303756.1:1610628-1611995 GCF_000142945.1 Phytophthora infestans T30-4
TGCCCAATAGCAACTGTGGTGCAGTAATAGAAACTCACTCAACGGAAAGATCGCAGGCGCCATGGGGAGAGGTCGGAAGTGGTGTGCTCAGGAAGACGAAGCTCTGGCTCGCGCGTACAAGATTTCTGCGGAGAACCCAATACAAGGAACGGACCAAAAAGCTGCTGCATTCTGGGAGGAATGTGTGCCGGCACACGGCAGCAGTATTCGACGGCGACGCCGGCACGTTGTATCAGGAAACCCATGGTAGTAGGTTCGAGTTTTTGTCGTGCTGGATGATACTGAAAAGCTGTCCCAAGTTCACGGCATTTGGACTACCTGCTCATCAAAAACGTGGCCAAAAGTCATCGAGTGAAGAGCAGGAAGAGTCTAGCCTCCGCCCAGAAGGAAGAGATAAAGCAAAAAAGGCACGACTACAACACACAGCACCAGTCTCAACTTCAACGCTGCTCCAACAACTACTCGATCACAACAGGGAGAAAAACGAGAAGATACTGGAAGAAATAAAACGCAAAAACGATTTGCGTGATGAAGAACTTTCTTTTCACAATGTCGTCGCTCAAACAGCTTCTCGCTGTAGACAGGGTTGTCCCCAGGATAATCTCGCACCAGGGCTGCGTGTCCAGACGCAATGTCGCGCGCGAGGCGCTTGATTCTTCTTTTGTTTGAGCCTTGACGAAGTGAAGGAGCTGTCGCTTGTTCTGTTGGCTCCGCGCAGACCACAGCGAAAACAGCAGCTAAAAGATCATCGTCATCAGCGAGGAGAAACTCTTCGTCACTGCCCTCCATTGCCGATAGAATAGCCTCCAGACGACTGGAGTTGGTGAAAATCCTTATTTCTATTATCGCAGCGAATAGCAACAGCCAATCAGATTCGACAGATTGCAATACGGATAGCAACTACGAGTGGAGATAGCCTTATGTTTAGCGGCTAAACATACGGGAACTAAGGGGTTAAAGCGAGGCTTAACATCCATGGCCTTAAGCAGCTCACTGGACTGGGGTGCACCGAGACATGCGCTCCGGTGATTCGTTTCAAAACGATCAGATCGTCCATATATTTTGCCCAGCAGCGGGGCTGGGTCATTTTTTAGTACGGTGTTAAGACGGCGTTTCTCTACGGTCAGCTGGACGGCCTTATTTTCATCGAACAACCACATGGTTTCCAGAGTCAGCCTGACATGTATGCGTGCCGATCGCTACGGTTTTTTATGCAAGCGTCAAACGTGTGGAATCGTACGCTGCACAAAGCGTTGCAGAGGCTGGGGTTCTAGCGTTAAACTCGGATTACGGCCTGTACGTCCGAAAGGTGGAAGATACTGGAAAGATCACTATGCTACTGACTGTTTACACGGATGATTTGCTGT
>NW_003303756.1:1612095-1665813 GCF_000142945.1 Phytophthora infestans T30-4
GCAGGTAGGGAGCTCTCAGTCGTGATTTTCCTTCTTTCAACAGAAGTGCTCAAGAAACAGAAACAAGAAACAAGTTAATACATTTGCTTTACTTTTACGTATAAGTTCCTACGTCGCCGGCTTACATAAGATACACGACCCCGACGAGAGAAGGAGACCGCGACATAATGCAAATTTAAGATACAACAATTGATGCTGAAGACGATGAGAGAGGTGGGAATGGACTGCCTTCTACCCACTCATTATTTGCAATGCAATGTCATGACAAGCACGAAGCGTCGCCTGTCGATGCGGCTGAGAGAATCCTGCACTCTGTCGCCCAGGTTAATGTGACTAAACATTTAACGTTACTGAGTGACGTGGAGGAGCTGCCCCGCAAAGAGTTAGTGGAAGGATCTACCGGTACTGTAGAGCGTGTAGCGGGGGCTGGATCAGTGCAGATGGCAGCTGTGAACGAACACAACGGTAAGGCTGAGATGTGCGTGCTGGAGAACGTGCGCTATTCTCCTGGGACCAATGTCAATCTGATTTCTTAGAGCTACATGCTGTTTGAGTGCGGCTTCAAGTTGCATATGTCGGACGGCCAGCTAGCGACGTGACTAACGAAGCCAAACCCCAAGCTTAAGCTCGTGCTACGCGATGGCTTCGATCGAATGCGTGTGAAGTGCGAGAACGCGCGCGTGTTGAGTGTGCAGAAGCGTAGCACGGAGCCCAGCGTGATGAACTGCTCCATTACCTCTTCAGTCATATCAGCATGGACACTATCACGCATATGGTTATTGACAAGTTCGAGCTTGGTGCTAACGTGAACAAGAGCTTTACGATTGTGTTCCATGCATTGAATTATAAATGAAACGGATGACATATGGTAGGAATCCACGTCGTGCTTCGGAGTCGATGAAGAAACTTTCTGCAGACACTTATTAAGGCAACGAAGTTGCCGTCGACAAATCGACCATGTTCCTGGTCGTACTTAACGAATCCTCAAGCTTCAAGTGTGCGTACTTGCTAAAGTTCAAAGTGGACGCGAGCAAGCACAATCGACACTTGATCTTGAAGCTGAAGAAGACGTTCAAGAGCCACAGAATCGTCGTTTATCCCACTGCTTGTGGTGGTGAATTTGCTAGCAATGAGCTCAAGCTGTTCTGTGCGGGCCGAGGTGTGGACATGCAGCACACACACGCTAACAATTCGGAGGAGAATGAGATCGTGAAGCGTGCTAACAGAGTGATTATGTCTTGTGTGAGGTCGATGTTGGATGTAACACGTCTACCGAGCATGTTGTGAGGCCAAGAGCTCATACACGCTGTCAGCACGATGAAAGTGAGCCCGACAAATTCTCTGAATGGGAAAAGGCCTCGTCAGGGAATCAGTGGTGAGAAGTCTGACTTGCGGTCGTTGCGAGCGTGGGGGTGCATGGCGCACGTGCACATGAACGACACCTCACGCAGGACCGAGGACAAGTTGGATCCACGAACAAGGACCTGTGTACTTCATGGATACGCTTAGGACAAGAAATGATACAAACTGCTAAATGTGGTGACTGGGACAATCGTTACAGCGCGGAAGGAGAACATCCGTTTTCACGAGGCATTCACCATTGCGTCTGACTACGGTGAGAAGCTGCTCCTGAACACTTTCTTCCGTGCCAGTTTCACCTTACCATCTGATGTACCCGTTGTGCGCATCAATATGGACATGTACATGATGGTGAAGGCAAGAAGGTCTCCAAGACTGGTGTGCAGGACTTAAACACTTCCAAGGTGGACGGTCAGGATTTATCAGCACAGCACTGGGGTGGTGGAGAGGCTCCCTCAGCTGTCAAGCGCAAGCAGTCAAATGAAGACTGCGCTGCTCTTGCTCGAAATATTAGCCGTGATGCAGTCACCCCAACGACTGACCGATGCTGTTGTACAACCGCGTTCTACTTCTGCGCACCGACGAAAGCTGTCAGTGCGTTTGCGGGGCTATGAGGTGAACAGTGTTCAAGTGCATGAAGATATCATTGTTCCCATAAGTCTATAAGCAAGCATGGGCATCGCTTCAGTGGATTCAGTGAGAGCAAGCGATGTTAGCAGAGCTAAAGTCGTTGAGAGAGCATGATGCGTGGAAGCTCGTGCGTCGGACACATATAGAAGGACGAAAACCTATCACTTGCCGCTGGGTGTACGCCGTGAAACGCGACGAGTGTGGTCGGGTGCGACGTTTTAATTCCCGGCCGAAAAGTCAGGGGTATATTTTGATCTTATGTTGGAGCTCCAACATAATTTAATATAGGAATTTGTATGGCCCCGAATTTCGTCCAGCTATGCAAATGGATAGTGCAGGGTTGCTAATGGATAAAAACGAGCACATCCAACATATTCCTGTTTCATGTTGGATTTTCTCAGTTGTACTGCTGCATAAGATGACTGATGCAACATTGTAAATGGCCTGTTTATTGAGATCATTGTCTGTGTAACATTGCACACGTCAAGTAAAGAAGAAATAGCCAATAGAAGCAAATCAATGTAACCACTATTCATTTGATTGCACACGCAAACGGCGCACACTACGATTGCTCCCCCTCTGCAGCAGCGTCTTTGTTCGGGGCCTGGTCATCGGCATCGCCGGATGCGTCAGCGTCGGACCCACCCGCTGCTACTTCACTCGCGCACGCCTCACTGCCGCTCGCATCACGTCGGCGGTGTCGCTTCTTGCCTGGACGCTCCGCTGGCGCTCGGTCGCGTATCTTGTGGTCGCGTAGCAAGCGGCTCGGGATGTCATTCCCGTTCTTCCAGTCGAGGTGCCATATCTGAAAGCACGTGCGCTCCCTTTCCTCCCTAACAACGTTGCAGAGATACTTCCTGCGGCACAACCTACAGTCAGCGCTATCACCGTGTTGGTATCAAGCATGAACAGCATGTACGTACCTCTTTGGCCCTGCAGAGCATTCTGGACAGTAATACTTCGTATACTTCCGCGGCACCACCTTGTAGATAGCACACACTTTGCAGGTTCTGTGGCGACGCTTCTTTCCGGTTTCAGTGTCGGCCTTGTCTGGGTTCTCCGCCAGTTCGTGGCCATCATCAATGCGGTCTGAGCCACGTCGCTGCTCCTCCCGTCTTGGCGACGCTCCTCGTGCAGGTGAAGCGGCTGTACGCTCCTCAGCGGAGGTGGATTTCTAGAATAGGAAACATAACCAACATAACACATATTAGTGTAGCTCTTTCATCTGGCCTTTGATACGCCGCACTACAATAAAAAAGCACAATAGTGAGCAATGATACATATATATAAACACACAGGCTTACTTACTGACACTGACTGTTTCTCTGCTGCCACCACTGCTCAGCATGTGGACGGGATTGCGGTCCATCCACATTGCTGCGGTTATCTGCGGAAAAAGCTTATTTTCAGCCAGCTTGATTGTCCCCTGTGGTGGTACTAGCTCTCTCACACCATTCACGGTTCTGTAAGACTTGTCAGTCTTCACATCCTTCGCGTACCCTGCCATACGCGTCTGGATCGTACCCGTAATGTACATCCGTCGCTGCAACAGCTCCAACGCCAGCTTCACCGACGTGTAAAACCGGTCTGTGATTACCAAACGCCACGGGGAGGTCGGTGATGGCGGGCACAGCGCGTTCATGTTCCTTAGTACGGCAGCCTCGCCGCAATTATTATCAGCAGGAATCGGAGTCCGGAGATTACTCTTAGCACCACAGTACACCTCGAATCTGAACTGTCGCACAAACGCACACGATATTAGTAAAAGTAATAAATATGTTGGATTAGGAAATTCTCCACAATGTGGATGTTTGCCCGTCCAACATAAGCACTTAGACCAAAAAAAAGGTGGCAAGCATTAGCTTGCCACCTTGAACGCACCTCATGCAATAAGCTGTATCTGCACACGCTGCCACGAACACCTTGGTCCCCCACTTGTGCGGTTTGTCCTTGTTGAACTGTCTGGTAGGATTGTAGCGGGATCTTGAAGGCAGCGTAGCTTCGTCAAAGCTAATGACAGGAGGAATCTTGTAGCCGCGCGCAAATGTACGCTGTAAAACCTCGATAACCGGCCGAATCTTCCATACACGATCCGTGCTAGCTTGAGGCGACTTGTTGTTGGAGAAGTGCAAGTATCCCATTATGTGGAAGAACCGGTTGCGGGACATGTACTTGCCGAAGCGTGGCGTTGGCAACGCACCAGCCGGTGTCAACTCCCTGTGAGCAGCAATCCCCTTTCGCACTGGAGACAGCATCCTTGCAATGAGAAGCGCGATGACGCGCAAAACCTCCCACGGTTCTATCGGCTTCACACGTGCTAGTCGCCGACGAATATCTGCGAGGTTCTCTACTTCTCCACCACCACGACGCTGCTTCGCTTGAATCGCCTGCGCACGACCCGGTATCGACTGCGTGTGGTAGCGATTGCTCTCGACGGCAATCTGTCTCCACAATTTTGGCGGTAGGTAGTAGAAGAACAGCACCAGTGGGTCTTCAGCCACTCCAAGGACGCTCTCAGATGGTCCATAAGGCCCGTCGTAAAGGTCTTCATACGTAGGATTGTCTCCAAATTTGGACTGGTCTACAAATAGCACATCGAAGTGAGTTAGATAATGTTAACATTATGTTAGACAACGACGGAATAATAGTTGCGTATGTTGGATAGCGTTCAACATAACTTACCAAACTCCCAGCCAGAATGTTTCATCTCCGCCAAACGCGCCGCATTCATCGCCACCGACTTGCAGAACGTGTCCGGTAGTTCAGTTCCAACGCAATCGGCTAACTCCTCATCAGAGAGTTCTCCAAGCTCCCAATCTCCTTCCCACTCACTGTCCGCGTCGTCATCGTCTGAATCAGGACCAGATTCCTCTTCTGATCCGAGGCCAGTGCACTCACGTGCACCAGCCGCCATGATGTTAGGATCACCGTCGACTACGCAGGCGACAGGGAGATGCGGGGCAGCTGACGCAGCACCGGTGTCTGTGGTGTCACTTATGGTGCCTTCAGCTTGAGCTTCGCGTTCTGGACTGTCTTGTAGGACGCGGCGGCGTCGTTTCGGGGATCTTTGCGTAACCGGCGCCTGCTTGTTCGTCCGAGGGTGGCGCAAGGTCTCCACAGCGCCTTGAGCATCTCGCACAGGCGTTAGAAGCGCACTTGAAGCCACAGTTGAAGCCACAGCCATCACCACGTCTGCTACAACTTTCTCCACCTCTGGTTCCACAGAATCTTCCTCATTTTCTGCAACAGGTATTACCTCTTTAGCTTCGTCCGTACTCGCTGTTGCTTCTGTCTCTTTGGGTGCTGCCGGCTCAATATGTGGACCTCTAGACTCTGCTATCTCCATGGCTGTCGTCGTAAGTTTCACCGCCCTCTTCCTAGACTGCTTCTTCAACGCACGCCCCTCAGCGCCATGCTTTGGCTCTGCTGCTGACTGCCTCTCGTCGTCTCGACGAAGGCGACGCTTGTGGCGGTCACTGAGGGCTGCCTTGCACAACCGGTTCTCTTCCGCTGTCAGCGTCCGTCGTGGCATCTTGCCAGACGTCGCCACCATTCTGGTCTGCTGCCCCCGCGGTCGTTTTGAAGTATGAGAGAGTTTTGTGACTGTCGGCCACCCGTTGGTGGTGGGTGACACCGCCTCTCTTTATCTCGTTCAATCAGGAATCCGGTCCAGCTACCCTAAGCCTGTGCATCCGGCCGTTTTAGGCTCCCACTTTTGTCTTGACTTCAGTATTGAGCTTTCCTGCGCTCTCTTGAGATCTGTTCAATACAAACTCCAAGTCAGTTTTTCTCTTATGTTTAGCCGCTAAACATAACATAGATGCCGAAAAAAACTGAAAGAAGCTATACACCTCTTAGGCTATCTCCACTCGAGTTGCTATCGGAGTTGCTATTGGTAAAATAGCAACGGAATCAGAAAGAATATATTCTGCTATCTCCACTCGGAGTTGCTATTGCTATTTGAAAATAGAAATTCTGGTTCGAGTTGCTATTCGGATCCCCAATAGCAACTCTGGTGCACGAATAGAAACTCACTCAACCGAAAGATCGCAGGCGCCATGGGGAGAGGTCGGAAGTGGTGTGCTCAGGAGGACGAAGCTCTGGCTCGCGCGTACAAGATTTCTGCGGAGAACCCAATACAAGGAACGGACCAAAAAGCTGCTGCATTCTGGGAGGATGTGTGCCGGCACACGGCAGCAGTATTCGACGGCGACGCCGGCACGTTGTATCAGGAAACCCATGGTAGTAGGTTCGAGTTTTTGTCGTGCTGGATGATACTGAAAAGCTGTCCCAAGTTCACGGCATTTGGACTACCTGCTCATCAAAAACGTGGCCAAAAGTCATCGAGTGAAGAGCAGGAAGAGTCTAGCCTCCGCCCAGAAGGAAGAGATAAAGCAAAAAAGGCACGACTACAACACACAGCACCAGTCTCAACTTCAACGCTGCTCCAACAACTACTCGATCACAACAGGGAGAAAAACGAGAAGATACTGGAAGAAATAAAACGCAAAAACGATTTGCGTGATGAAGAACTTTCTTTTCACAATGTCGTCGCTCAAACAGCTTCTCGCTGTAGACAGGGTTGTCCCCAGGATAATCTCGCACCAGGGCTGCGTGTCCAGACGCAATGTCGCGCGCGAGGCGCTTGATTCTTCTTTTGTTTGAGCCTTGACGAAGTGAAGGAGCTGTCGCTTGTTCTGTTGGCTCCGCGCAGACCACAGCGAAAACAGCAGCTAAAAGATCATCGTCATCAGCGAGGAGAAACTCTTCGTCACTGCCCTCCATTGCCGATAGAATAGCCTCCAGACGACTGGAGTTGGTGAAAATCCTTATTTCTATTATCGCAGCGAATAGCAACAGCCAATCAGATTCGACAGATTGCAATACGGATAGCAACTACGAGTGGAGATAGCCTTATGTTTAGCGGCTAAACATACGGGAACTAAGGGGTTAAAGCGAGGCTTAACATCCATGGCCTTAAGCAGCTCACTGGACTGGGGTGCACCGAGACATGCGCTCCGGTGATTCGTTTCAAAACGATCAGATCGTCCATATATTTTGCCCAGCAGCGGGGCTGGGTCATTTTTTAGTACGGTGTTAAGACGGCGTTTCTCTACGGTCAGCTGGACGGCCTTATTTTCATCGAACAACCACATGGTTTCCAGAGTCAGCCTGACATGTATGCGTGCCGATCGCTACGGTTTTTTATGCAAGCGTCAAACGTGTGGAATCGTACGCTGCACAAAGCGTTGCAGAGGCTGGGGTTCTAGCGTTAAACTCGGATTACGGCCTGTACGTCCGAAAGGTGGAAGATACTGGAAAGATCACTATGCTACTGACTGTTTACACGGATGATTTGCTGTTGTTAAGACCGCCGGAGTTGTGCCGAAGCATGGCACAACGTCTCGCCTGGAAGATTGAGCTTCGGAACTGGGTCCTGTGAAATGCCTGCTTGGTGTGGAGATACTGGTGGGTTCTATTCAGAAGCAGGTGATGTATTGCCAGCGCCAGCATATCAAAGCGATTCAACATGGCGGAGTGCAATGGCTGCACAACACCAGATGCAACGACACCACTGCAGCAACGTGCAATCGCAAATCAAAGCTGCATTCCCTATCGTGAGTTAGTGGGAGCTCTACAGTACCTGGCTTCGGTGTCCAGACCAGACAGAGCTCATGCTGCTCAGAGCTTTGGAAAGTTCCATGACAACTACACGTACGAGCACTTCCTCATGGTGAAGCGAGTGCTCTGACATGTTTCTCATACCGTTCGCTACGGGGTGGTGAATGATATAGGTTGTGGATCTACTGTAGGTGTGACGTTTTTCGGATGCGGACTGTGCAAATTTTTTAGACGATCATAAGCGTATCAGTAGATACGTTACCACGCTTGATGGTAATGTTGTGTCGTTTGCATCTTGAAAGCAAGTGATCAACGCTTAAAGCACTACCGAGGCTGAGTACGTGGCAATGAGCGAAGGACTTGATGTGGGGGATGTTGGGACCGTGCAAAGAGCTGCATTGGAAAGTTGAAGGACATGTGTTGTGCGGTGGCAACCGAGGCAGTGTATGAAACCGGGCAAGTACAGCAAGACAAAACACATCGAGAACAAATATTATTTGGTACGGCATCTCGCAAAAGTAAAGCATCTCAAACTGGAACCTGTTGGGACGAACGACATGGCTGCCGGCGTGATGACCAAGGCTTTGGGCAGAAGCAAGTTTGAGCATTGCCAGGAGATGCTGAAGGTGCCCCCCCCTCTGCCAAACCGGGATGTTACCAGTGACTTGGAAACAACGTGTGGCGGATAACATCAGCCTCAATGCGAAGGCGAGCCTGGGTATGTGCTACCCTATTGGACGAAAGTGAGCTGGCAAAAGCTGCCGATGCTACACGACCAAGACGACTCATCTGCCATGAAGCGGTCATGGTCGAGTGGGGTATGAAGTGTTGAGGCTTGTGCTCGCCTTATCAGCTCTCTGAGCCTTGGTCCAAGGCGTGACCAGCAACAGTACGTCTGTTATCATTAGGGTCGTTTGAGTTTATGAGCCATTCATTTGTCTTTTCTTACCTTGATATAGTCTTAGAGAGCACTGCCGTCGCCGCACGGCTCCGGTCTTTTTTTTGCTTCTGGCGTGCTTGTATCTCCTGCTATGCTTTCGCCCAACACTTTGTGTCTTTTTGTTACAAGTATGGTCTCAACAAAATCACAAAGTCCACATACTAGGCTCAGTTTTGCTAGTCGACGGCATAAAGGGGGTGTCTGCACACGTCGGGTCTCTTTTCGCCGGAAGTGAGACGACAATTGCTCGCTCTAGAGCTTTCCATTATTTTACTCGGGCTACCACCGGAGTTAAAAATATAAGTGATGGGAATGACCAATCACACGCCGAGTAGGGTTTAAAAGGTTAAATCTTGAAAGCGAAAGGGTTAAAATAAGGGCTAAGGACGGATTGCGGAAATTCATGGTCATTTCAAGGAGAGCACGAGTAAAACGTTCAGCTTGAAGCATTAGTCTTAATATCGATTAAGAAGCATGTATTACATTACATGAGCTATTAATAGCGTACCGGTATTTATTTTCAGTGCCATCCCGCTGCACTTAAGCCAGGGATTCCAAAAATACAATATATGAAACGTTTGGCGGGACCCCGGGGTCCCACCGGGACCCCGGTATCCCCATCAGAAACCGGTATCATTTTTAAGCTGATTTGAAATTAGTATGACTGAACTTGAAGTACTTATTCTTTCTGTTGTGTGTGTGACGTGATGGAAGGTTGGTTACTGCGTGGCTTTGCTGAAGTGCTTGTCTTCTTTTTTGTTGCCACTCGCTTCCATCTCGCCTTGTATTCATTTGATCCCAGTCGTTACGAATCTTCTTAACGGTATCTCCTAGCTTTTCACATACACGTATATACGCGGTCTCTTTCCTGTCGACTCGTTTTGCACGCTTTCGAGGCGGGACGGTTGAACGTGAGCCGCCAGACGCCCGAGACGACATTTTCCGCAGCGACACCCGATCAAAACTGAAGATTGTGTCACAAGTCGCGACTGCCCAAAATAACACAATACCGAGCATATTTTATGCGAGACCCCGGGGTCCCGCCAAACGTTTCATATATCAATTGCAAGATCCCTAGCAAACACATAGCGCTTTATCTGCATCTCAGGCGGCAAAATAAATAACTGAAAATGCACTTAAGCTGCAATAAACATTTGCTAACTCGAAGAGAAGAGTATGTCTTTCGAGTTACTTACTGCAGACAATCATCAGCAGTGGCAACGCTCCCGTACGTGATGTTGACCTTCTAAATTAAGATCATCTCGAGAGCCATGGGCGGGAGACAGTGGCGCTCGTGGTACAAGACAGCTCGTGTCATCAGGAGTCGTCACGGGCGCCCCACGTCGAAACGGCTGAAGCGCAGTCTTCTCCGCAGCGGTCAAACATGTAGCTTGGCCACCCAGTACCCTCACAGCCGCCGACCCGAGCGTTGGGCGAGTGCACAATGGCGGCATCAGGCATTATCATACAGTCAATATTAGTAAATAGTATCATCATAGCTTTAGCAAACATTACCGAGGTAGCCCCTGAACGTCGGTTGCAAAAGTCCGTCAAGTATATATCATGCGCCCAGCATAGTCAGTCCAACGGGCTTGAAGCTCTTTAAAGAGTTGACGGAAGCCACGGTGGGCTAAGCGCGAAGGGATGAAGTCCTCCATATCGTCGTCGTCGGGAGATAGATGCTCATAGAGACGGAAATAGCGCGATAGCATGGAAAACGTACACGATCGTCGTCTGGAGTGCGGTTGTTTGACTGGAGCAAATATCACTTAATAAAAGGAATTTAAACAATTAATACAGATGTGTATTAAAGGCAGCAGTATTCGTATCGAAGTTTGGGCGCTTGTTTAAGTGTGCGCAGCTTACGCATGAGAGATTGTAGTTTCTACAGATCATCTTCATGGGGTGCGCACGAACCGCTAGATTAAGACGGTGGGTTGCACAGCCGATGGGCGGCACGCTCACGGCCGCTTGTTGACTGCACGATTGCTGTTTACTAAAAACAGCACAACAGTTAGAGAACGCAAAAAAAAACGGGAGAACCCGCCTAATCGCGGCGGTGTGACCGTCGGCGCTCACTGCGTCGTCTGGCCCGTCCATGATCGGGGCCATCGCTAGGAGTGTATACCGCGATCCGTCGGGCCCTTCATAACAGGCAAACACTGCGAGATAGTGCTCGCTACCATGGGTCCAACCGTCCAAAATGAGACCGAATTCATTAGGCATCTCTTCGCCTATATTTTCTCGTTAGCTTTCACTACTTTCTCCATATCACTGGACAGAGTGTCAACGGAGATCGGAGACAAGTTTGTAAGCCTAGAAATGACAGTCACAAGTTTAAGCAAGTATACTCAATCCGAATTCGAAACGATAGCTTACAAAATGAGAACGGGGGAGGGGGGGGGGTACACATGACAATCCACCGCATCCAGCCGAACCAGCCAGTCTTCTGAGCTACCCACGGAACAAAGGCTTCCGTAGCCGCGGCACTTGCGTCACGCACCTCGTCCTCGAAGTTGGGGTGGCTCTCTCGGACATGGAACACCAAATTGGAGTACCCAGTCCGAGGGGTATGCTAGCGGTACTTGCCGTACGTCTTGCAAACTTGACAGCCTGTCGGCTCTCCGTGGTCGCCCAGGGCAGGCGAGAAGAAGAAGCGGGCGACTTGCTTATTCGAGAAAGTCGGGCTGTTGCGGGACGGGGCAAAGACGCGCATTGTGAATGCGTAGTAGTTGTTCGGGTAATGAGGTTTTACGCTTTAGGGCAAGTTTAGAAGTGAATGCCGAAGTGAAAAGGAGAAAATAGTATAGTAATTGGTCATAAAATTCACAAATAAAAATATGAACAGCTACTATTATTTTATAGGAAATAGATAATTACAAAAGAAAATCACTATATATTTCTTGAGTATTTTTTTTTCGGAATCCTTCCCAGCAGTGAAATCTTGTACTTAAGTAAGATTTATAATACACTCAATTGCACGAGCACTCATTATTCTTTTTCGTTGACTGTATTTGTGTTTCTGCAATAAGAGCCTGGTAGGCTACAATTTGTGGTTCACGGTAAACGAGTCGTTGCTAAACAAGTGAACAACAAACGCTTAGCAGCTATCGTGTTTTTTCACGGCGGGCTCGGAGTCCGATATGGGGGTAGCAGTGGAGGGGGAAGATGTAGTGGTGACAATCGGGGTATCCGCCGTTAGAAATGGAGTCGTGGACGGCGCAGTAGTCGTAGTTGTCTCCGCAAGATTCTCGCTGATCGGACTTAAGTTGTCCGGCTGGGTTTGGGTGGTCGATGCTGAAGTTGACGTTGAGCTCGACGTCGTGGTAGCATTCGAAATCTCGCTAGTCGAGATCGAGTCGTCCGTCTGAGTCTGGGTCTGACTGGTAGATGCTGACACCGACGTTGTTGAACTCGACGTCGTTGTGGCTGAACTCGAGCTGGACGAAACGGCGGAAGCACCACCCAGAGCCGTCAGGAACTCCCCGCTCTTCAGCTGGCCGTCGTACGTGTAAATACCGAAGTGTTTTTCGAGCTCCACGTCCACGGACGTATCGTCCGATCGGCGATCGAAGAAATCGAACCAGAACTTCAACGATGTCTCGCCCCCAGTAGGGACCCATGAAGTGACAGCTTTGAAGAACTGAATGGAGGCGTCCAGTGAGGGCGTCACATCAGGTGACAAGGTGGATGGATCACCCGCTGTGGGGAAACCCGTCTCACACGTAAGCAACTGCGATACCGGATATTTGGTGGCGATGGCGTTCCAGACTGCATCTAGTAGTGCCGCAGGTTTTGTAGAATCGTAGTTGTTGTCAAAGAACGGGTAGAGGTTCACTCCAAGGATATCGAGGTTTTTGGACAGCTGGTTGATCTGGTCGTCGTAGGCTGTGTCTAGGTACTCAGTTGAGCGTTGCACCGTGCCGAACAGGATGCCGTCGGCAGCATCACCGAGGGTTTTCTTGATAGAGGTGGCGATGGCAATGATGTCGGACGCCGTGGTGCCGGTGAACATGTTCTCGTTACCGATCAGAATCGCCTCGACGGTGCCAGGGAATTTTTGGACGGCAGCTACCGCGCTGTTGATCTGGTCCTGTTGCCACGATTCGTCGGTCATGTAGATGCCCAGATGTAGCTTGATGCCATGTGCGGCAGCGTATTGGGCGACGCCCACACCATAAAACTGGGAGTAAAAGGTGCGGACGTGTGTGAAGGTCTGCGCGATCAACGCCATATCGGCGTCGATGGCATTCTCGAGCGCGGTCGTGTCGAGAGTGTCGCTGTCGGTGAGAGGATATGCCGTGGAGTGCATGGCGCTGTAGGTGGTGGCCATGTATGCAGCTGGGCTGGTCGAAGTGAGGTTGCGAGACGTTGTCGCGGTTGACTGGCAAATACCATTGACTGCCAGACCGATGGCTAGCATCGCTTTACTAGCGGCAAATATCATGACCAGGGAACTATGCTCGAGTTTGAAAGGCCAGTTGCTGACGGCCGTGCGAATTTCGAAATGAGGGTGGTGAATGGAACCTCGGGTCAGTAAAACCTCGGGCCATCTTGCGGTGCAGCGCACGGAGCAATGCTCCGAGCATGGAGGCCTGTATCACGGGTCAGTTTCTGGTGTTGAATCGCTGTGTGCAACGCTAATCACATTCCATGTCTTGCCATCCCTTAAACGTGACAGCATAGAGGTTGATGCGAACGATTCGATTCCTCCGTCGAGCTGCTGGGGGTGGGATCAACAACGTGCTAACAAGGCTCCGAATGGTGGACCAGGTTGAGTCAACACGGAATGCAACCGTTGTAGCAACGCTGCTGACAGCAGATTCATCAACCTCTGTAGGCTACAGTGTAGCTGGTCAGCATCATCGTCAGCGTTCGCAAAATGGGTTTTGGAATTTTGGGGTTTTGGGTAGCTTGAACGACCCACCCACCCACTCTTTTTTAAGGCTGGGTTTTCTGGGTTTATAAAAATAAAGAAAGAGCGATAGAGCTGACGCAATACGCAAGTACCATGACTGGCTTTACCTGCACTCGATGCGGCCGCGTCTTCGCCCATGCATCTTCAGTGCGCCGGCAACTTAAGCGGGTCATTTGCTACAATACCCGCTTTCGGTTACCAGCTGAAGAGAGCTACCCCAACCACCACCAGTTGTCATTAGAGCACATTTCTTCCTTGGACCGCCCCGAAACTCGGTTATATGCATCTATTTTTTCTTTAACCACCCTACAGCATCTGTAACCGCTCCATATTTCTCTGAGGTGACACAGTTTTTTTATAATTGGTTAAATGGAGTCATCCAGCAGATAATACCCAGTTTTTTATCCCACCCACCCACAAAAAATTCATTACCCACCCACTCAAATCCGAAAAGCTGGGTTTTGGCGAACCCTGATCATCGTCTGTGATTCGTGGTTCACGAATCGTGAACGTACGAAAGGTGTAAAACTTTTTAAATATGTCATAATATGCGCTGAAAACAAAAATACTATTTTATCCATTTACATCGTTTCTTAGAAACCCGTTTATAGTAATACATCAATTAAACCTTCTTTCACAAGGTTCTGCCCTGTGAGTGATGGTCTTTACGAAGCTTCCTTTGAGCTCCGAGAATCCAAAACGGCATCTAACATGGCGCAGCGCGACAGTCGTCCGCGCGTCAAACTGTCGTGGCAGGAAGCGATGGGTGAAGAAGCAGCAACTGCTGCTGAAGCTAAACCTAGCAAGAGCAAGAAGGCGAGCCCCAAGCCACAGTTCAAAGACGCGAAACCCAAGCGCAAGAAGCGACACCCGAACGAGGTGAGGACGGAGCAAGACATGGATGCGATCGCGGGCTACGACGACAGCTCAGAGAGTGTACTGGACGAGGAGATAGATACATTCGGAGGTGCAGGCTTCGTTATGGTAGATTTAGAGAGCGAGCTCGAGGAGCTGGCTTTGGTGGCTACCGAGGAAGGATTCGCAAGTGTGCGAGTCGGTGGCACGCAGAGTAAGTCGAAGAAGAACAAGAAGAAAAAGAAAAATGAGAAGAGGAAGGAGGCAGAGGTGGTCACCGTGGTGGAGACTGCGATAGAGACCAAGAAGAGCTCAAAGAAGACCGCTAAAAAGATGAGGCAAGCACAGAAATTGCTGTATAAAGTAGAGGTAGAGGATGTTGAAGTGGAGATGACAGTGATGGGTATACAGAAGAGCAAAAAGCAGAAAAAGAAGAAGAAGGAGAAGCAACAGACAGTCATTGCTACCGATGCTGCTGCGTCGGCAGGGGAATCAACTCAAAGCAAGGCGAAGGTGGAGACGCAAGGTGAAAACGAGAAGAGCAAGGATCAAGCTAAGCGTGGTGCAAAGAAAAACACTCCAGATGCTTCAAAGAACGATAAAAATCAGAAGAAAAAGACAGACAAGGAGAACCGGACGCTTGAATTAGAGGAGAAACAAGCTCCATTGTCACAAAGTGAGACGGATAGGAAATCCAAGGCGACAAACAGAGGTAACCGTGGCAATGGACAGGTTACCTACTCGGAATACTTGGATCATGACGTGGTGATTCGTGGACTTGAGATGGGAGGCCTCCTTCAAGGCAAACTTCGGGTCAACGGCATGTATCGCATGGATGGCTACATCACAGTAGATGGCTTGTCGATGGATGTGCTGGTTAAGGGCATGCAGGATCGTAACCGTGCTCTAGACGGAGATCTGTAGCTGTTCGGCTGCATCCAGAAGCAGAATGGAAAGCTATGGACAATGAGAGCGATGGAAGGTCTGTTGAATCCAAGCCAATGTCTTCGAGTGCAGGGGTCGATAAGAACGCCCTACACTCGCTTTGGCTTCCTAGTGTGGAGACAGAGAACTGTTTCCTTAAGCGCTCAGCCGATGAGGAAAGCTCGGTAAATATGCTAAAGCAGAGCTTGAGTCGTCTGAACGAGCGTGTAAAAGAGTCTCGCCGTCGTCCGACTGCGTCCGTGGTGTTTATCCTGGCACAGGGCAACTCCAACGGCTTTATTGGATCCTTGGAGCCTGCCACTAAAGTAAAAACCATGGACTCGCCTCTGTTTAGCAACGATAATTACGCGTATTTCAACGCTGATGACCAACGTCTACCGAGACGCATTCGAATTCCAAGACTACAACTTCCAGACGAGTTTATCAGTCGACCTCTGTTGTATTCAAAGACGATGCTGTGCTTTTGTCGCATCAAAGCGTGGTCTACTCGACACCAAAGTCCGATGGGTGAGTTTGTCAAGACAGTGGGCGAGTATACCGGCATTGAGACCGGTATCTCGGCCATACTGTCCAAACATGGCTTACAATCGCATACATTGGACTTCGACAGCTCGATTCTAAACGAGCTAGACGAGAAATACGGTACAAGCGGCGAAAAGTGGGAAATACCCGAAGAAGAAGTGAAGAAGCGACGAGATTTCCGCGACACTCAAATATTCAGTATTGACCCGTATAATGCCCGAGATTTGGATGACGCGTTGCATATTCAAGCTCTTAATGGTGCTCGTACGATGTTCGAGATCGGTGTGCACATCGCAGATGTGACGCACTTTATTGAGCACAAGTCGCTGCTGGATGAGGAAGCTCGGTCTCGAGCCACCAGTGTGTATCTCGCCAACCGCGTGTTACCCATGCTGCCTCGCATCCTCTGTGAGAAGCTGTGTTCGCTGCAGCCTCAAGTGGATCGACTGGCGTTCTCGGTGGTGTGGCAGATGAATATTGACGGTACACTGGTCGACGGTGTCGAGCCATGGTTCGGGAAGTCGATTATCCGCTCGTGTTGTAAACTTGACTATGGTTCTGCGCAGAAGATGCTGGACGGAGTCATCAGTAGCGACAATGTGGAGGAATGGGAAGTCGATCGTCGACCGATTCCTGGTGCCAACAGCAATATCAGCAATGCGACGGTGATTCAGAGTGTCAAGGACTTGTGGAGTATCGGTGAGAACCGTCGAGCGATGCGCTTCGAGACGGGTGCAGTGAGTTTAAATGACGTTAAACTGACGTTCTCACTGGATGCCAAGGGCAACCCGATTCGATACGGACCATATGAGCTGAAAGACAGTAATCGTCTCGTGGAGGAGTACATGCTCTTAGCGAACTACCTAGTTGCTCAGCAATTGCTTCGTGCTCATGGACCTCTTGCCTTTTTACGTCACCACCCTCCTCCAGTGTCTCGAGCAATGGATCAGGCGCTGGAGTTACTAGACAAGAGCGACATCAAGGTGGACGGGAGATCTACTAAGCAATTGACCGAGTCTTTGGAGCGTGTTCGACACGATCATGGTGACACGACGTTTGTCATCGCACAAGCGTTGATCATCAAACCTATGAAGCCTGCCGAGTACATGGTGGCCGGTAATGGCGCGTCGTCGGATTCGTGGCGTCATTACGCTTTGAATATCCCATACTACACGCACTTCACGTCGCCCATTCGTCGATATGCCGACGTTGTCGTGCATCGCCTGCTTCAGGAGAGTGTGGTGGAGTCTTCGTCGTTAGATACTGAGAACCCCGAGTCCAGAATGGTGGAGTTCACTTCAGTTGCGCAAAATTGCAACGAGAAGAAAACGACGTCCAAGAATGCGGAGAAGGAGTGCGATAAGGTGTTTTTGTGTGCATATGTGCAGCATCATGGCGACATTGAAGTGACTGGCGTCGTGTTGAGTATGGGGCAGAAGAGCTTCACTGTGTATATCCTGGAACTTGGCTTAGAGCAGCGGCTGTTCCTGCAGGAAAACAATTTAAAGGGGTCATGGAACGAGAAAACCTCGCAGCTATCAATCAGACTGCCAGTGCCGCAGAAGAAAAAGGAAGACGAGGAGAAAAAAACTCAAACTGACGAGCAGGAAACTCCGCTTCAAACAAGCAAAATTTCTTCGTCGGAGATGATCAAGCTGTCGTTCATGAAGCAGCTTCGTATGCACATGTCGACGACGAAAAAGATGCCACTGGCGTTGACTTTCACCGTCGTCGGAGAGAGGATTTGATAAAGATGTTCGTGATTTATTTCATTAGGTAAAAAAAACAAAAGTAAAAATAAATTTTGCATGTTGTAGAGTAAATGGTCGCAAGCTATATTAAGTACCCTTTTCGCTTCAGCCTGCCCATTTTTTTAGCGCGTTTCTTGTTTTGACCAATCATTAATTAGCACTTTTCATAATGAACGTCTTGACCGTAGCGAACTTAAGCGCCGATGGCACACCGCTGCTGCGTACTGGCGCGGGCGACGACGAGGAATTCTTGCTGGCTAGCTTTACTAATGTGGAGATCCACGCTTCATCTAGTGACGTAGGCGAGGACGACGACGGAGAGACGCAGACACTGGCACACAGTGGATCTGTCGGTGCGCTGTTTGTGACCACAAGCCGCGTGCTCTGGCTGGGCGCAGCGATGGGGACACAACTGGGCTACGCGTGGGAAATGAGCTCCGTCACTCTGCACGCCATCTCTAGAGACCCCGCAGCCTTCTCGAAGCCCTGTTTGTACTGCCAGATCAGCAACCAGGACGTGTCGGAAATTCGCTTCGTACCTGTCGACGACAAAACTCGTGCGTGTTGTTATGCTGCTTCATATTTTTTACCTTTATGCTAATGTTTTGTGCAGTACAAGAACTGTTTGATGCCTTTAGCAAGTCGGCGGAGATGAACCCAGATGACGACGAGGAAGACGACGATGGCTGGATCTGGGACGAGGACGAGGTGGCCGATGGAGCCCGAGCAGCTCAACTGGCTGCACACTTCGACTCGGTGTTGCAGGTCTCCCCAGGACTGGAGAACGGTGCGACAGAAGCAGGACAGTTTGACGACGCAGATGAAGACAGCCTACTATAATGGCGATGACGAGTAGTGATAGGACTTTGGCTATGGCGCATGAGAACAAGTATCATTCCGTACAAGTCAACGAGCAATTTTGTTGGATTGCCACTGTATTTTGTTTCTTTCGATTTTTTTTTAAAGCCAGGTAGGAAGAATATCCGACAGATTCGCTGCAGCACTGACGGATTATTGCACCTAGCGAGCTTAAATCTTGTGGATCATGTTCTCTTTGTTGACTAAGTGGCACGTCGTCTCCACCAGGCGCAGTAACTGGGAAATATCCGCTGCAAATGAAAAAAGAAAATACTCAAAAATTAATGCCATGACCCAGATTTTAGCAGCTTCGATGAGCGACGTACCCGACCAGTTGGAGAGATGTTCCTCCGGTGAAAGAGGTCTGTGGAAAGAAACGAGTTTGGCGGGGCGGTCGATCTTGGCGTAAATGGATCCGTCGCTCACCAACGTCGAGATGCTGCTCTCCGTCAGCTATCTCAATAATTAAAAATAACATTAGCATTCCAAATTAAACAATAAAAAACACACACACACACACAACAGCAGCAAACGTACGTCTTCGGCGAGTCCAATCATCTTGGCCAGATGCGGTAGACGAATACGATCATAGTGTTCAGCCACCACGCGGATATTGTGCTCGACGACACGTGTGTGGAGACTTTTCCACCACTCCGCGCCACGTTCGACGTGGTTAAAGATCGGGTGGCTCTTGAGCACAGCGTCCTGTTCCATAGGGAAGGCAATGATCTCCCTAGTGGTAAATTTCTTCAACACCGCCGCAAAATCCGGCAGTTTTTCAGCCAGTTTCTCTCTAGCCAAATTTTGCAATAGATCGTGTTGCAAGTTCGAGTAAGCCGAGAGCACCACGAAGATCGTGGCGTGTTCCAGAGCTTTCTTCCATATTTCCTCCTTCTCCTTGACCATCTCCGTGTTGAAGATGGCCATCCAATGGCGACACAACTCCAGCGTGTTGTTCTCGTGCGTGTCGTACTCGATCATGAGGTGGTAGAACTTGAGTTTGCACTCCTGGAAGTTCTTCTCCTCTAAGGTACGACGCAAGATCTTCTTGGCCAAGATATTGGCACGTACATAATCCTTTTTGGCCAATGTGAGTCGCACCTGCTCCAAGATATACTCCGTCTTTTCCAGCTTCGTCATAGCGCCGTACGTCTCTACGTGCACTTCTTGCAGGATAGTGGCGGCCTCGTCAATCTCGCCACGCGCTTCTTTCATGCGTGACAGCATCTGCGTCAGCGTGGCGCGTTCCTTCTCCAAGAAGATCTTGCCTTCCGCTACAGTGCGCAGTGCGTTGATGAGCTCCATTTTGACGGCGTCGGATGGCGTCTCGGCCAGGAATTCCATGGCACGCTGTACCAGGACGGTGATGGCGCCAGATTTCTGTGCGCGACGCTTGGCCAGCAGCGCTACGTGGTCCTTAAGCAGCTCCCAGCGCTTGTGTTGCGCGCACAGAGTCAGAATGGAGCCCACAGCCTCCTTGAGCGTGGCCACGTCGTTGGCTAGACGCGCCTGCTTCTCGAGAGTTAGCAGTATCTCACATGCGCGCTCCACGTCGCCACTGGCCGCTACGGCCTGCGCCTCAGGCAGCACGCGCTGAAACTCTGGACCGAGGTCCGCCTTCTTGCCGATCTCCTCAGAGCTCATAGCCGAAAAATGCTAGGAAATCTTTGTATTGGGATCCTCCCCCGGAAATATTGTGTGGCTAACATAATTATTGTTTAGAAAATGTGTTTTTGGTTTATATTGAAAAAAGCCCAAAATTGGATTTAGCCCGAAGAAAAACAAAAAGTGTCCGGCTAACATGCAATCAGCACAGCTACATACAGTACTGTACATGTGCATGTATTGTTCCATGTTGCTGCTAGGCTGGATTTGGACACCTGGGCTCGAGCCATTTATCCGGTGCGGAACTTTCTGCTGGAGTTGACGTGTAGCGTTTCAATCTGCGAAGTGCGCGACTGATGTTGAACAATACAACGACGTTGTACTTCCAGTATTTGGGCACGAAAGCTTTGTCGTTGTTGCTTGCCCAAACGTTCTGCACGCTCGCATGGCAAACGCAATGGGTGAGCGAAAAAAAAACAGAAAAGAGAAACTGTCTGGCAAACGGTGTCGTCTATTGTAATATACCTGGCAGCCTTCGTGCTGCATCTTGATTAAGTTGCCTCCTCGACCTTGGGCCTATTATCTCGTAGTCGACTACGAATGGGCGGGCAGACACGATAGATAAGGTCGGGGTGCGTCCTGGGGTCCCCGTTGACGACCACCGCTGTGGTGTTGTGTCGTCAGCAAAGTGAGTTGGAAAAAAAAACTAGTCGGGATTTCAATATTCTGGCTGGCGGTGTTCCTCGAGTGGTGGAGACTCGCTTCCATCCGAGAACGAATTGTATCTTCGCTTCCGGGGAGTACCGTCCGTAGATCCACCACTGCCACTCGATAGCTTGAGCTTTCGGCTTCTTAAATATGTGAGAGCGTTGCGTAGCTGAATCTTGGTCGGCATGAGGTCTGCGCCGAACGCACCCTTTTCATGCAGTGCCGTGAGCTCCTTGTAAATTGCCATGGGCTTTACATCGGGGTTCTCCAGCAACATACGCACAATGTGAGTCTTCATCTCCTCAGTAACAGACGACTGTAGGGGCTCGGCCGAGTCGTGTTCCTCACTCAAGTGCTGGTACGCCTGGCAAATGATGCCGGCGAACGTGAGTTGACACGTGGACATGCGCACCTGTACGGGACACGCCCGTGGCTTGCCTTGCTCGTCAAATTCGTTCTGGTTGTTGCCCTTGGGATGACACAATGCAGAGGTGCACTTGGTCCATTGGACTTTCATCTTGTGTTCGGTGTTCACGCCAAGGTTTCCGTGGTTCATGGTGCAGTTCACAAGGTGTGTGTTGATGATGGCGTTGCGCTTGAGTGAGCGGCGGAACTCGTTCATCTCGGCTTCGCTCTTGGTCTCACCGATGATGTACCAACCGCCATCGTCCGGGTTGTGCAGAAGGCGTCGGATATCCATGGTCGTGGTTGTTACTAACAAAAGTGGGGGGCGTGTCCAATTCCAGAATGAGGCGGTCGAGTGGGGCTGCGCTGGTTGGGAAAGGCTGCGGCGGATGCTTGTCACAGTCGGTGTTCGCTTTTAGTCTTGTCAAACGCACGGGCGTCTCTTGGTCGCGGCCGAATTTTGGGGGGTGTAAGGTTCGTTCGCGAAGGTTTCGAACACGTGGGGTGGTGCCGCTTGGTTGGATGATGAGATGGCGTGGGTTGGCTGGTTCGTTGAGTGCGGCACTTGTTTGCAGCGGTCGTAATTGGAAACTGAAGGAGGAGCGTCCTCACCGAAGAGCGAATTGCCCCCAGAAAGGTTCAGGCAACGTGGTCTGCGCGATGGTGATGGAAGTTGTGCAAAGAACAGAGTGCGCTCAGCTCTGGGTCGGCGAGAGCGCCGTCGCCGCGCATGGAGGGGGTCCACTGATTGCAGCGTAGACAATCCACATCTTTCTCACAGTAAGCACGTTCTGCTGGGTTTGCCACCCACTGGATCGTCAACGGCGAAAACTTCCGCCGCGATTGCGATCAGCCCAATATTCGTGTGCAGTTGCCGTCTGAATCACACACTTCCTACGGTATAGCATTGGGTGAAAGCTGCAATTATCCTACAGCTCGGCGCTTCAAATTTCAAGGTGCAAATTGCCACCTTGCGGTTGCCTTCGCCAAAGCTATTGTCATGCATGAGCAGCGGCTGTGAAACGACAACGGCAACGAGCCGTTTAGAAAGCGAACAAAAATAAACAAAGAAAAAATCCCGACATTTCGGACATTCAACGCTTGTTGATACAGGAAACCGTGGGAATATTGCGGCGCTGTTTCGAGATCAGCACTGCAACCGTCTTGGTGCATGTTTTTTGCTTTGTTGAGCGAGGCAACTCTGTGACAGAGTTTGCAGGAACTGGGCTGCAATTTACAGCATGGAAATCGGGAACCGAGTTTCCTGATGCGATTACCCGTCTTTGACGCCCTCTGGTCGACGTCCAGACCCGATGGCGGGTTGTCATCACACCGGTTGGCGGGATCACGTATTGAATAGTCGCAGCCGGCGGACTGTCAGTCAGTTTCCAAAGTTTCCGCTTGAGAAACTTCAAATGAAATTCCGATTGTTTTTACTTACCGGGTATTTCGATTCCTACAAGCCGCCACTCTGCAGGTTAGAGCGATCCGGTCCTGCGTGCACGTATCAGTGATACTATCACCTCGTAGTACATTTATATGTAGTGCGCTCTGCACAACCCGATCTCGAGATCCGACCCCGTTGCAACGAAAAACCCGCTATAATAGTCAGCGAGGTCGCGATTTTGCAAGCTGACCGGCGCGGCGCGAAGCGACGGTGAAGCATGCGAATGATTGGTCATCCGGTTCTGAGGCGAGGAAGGAAGATAAATCTCCAGCGTGTCGTGCTCAGGAAACGGTGTCACTGTGCAATCGCAATATCCAGGTTTTCGGGGTTTAGATATGTCTCTTGATTACATTTCAGACATTATCGAAATCGTAGACCCAAAACTTCAAATTTATTTTTGCAATTTATTGCAAGCTGTACGAGAACACGCTGTTCTTTTTCATAGTATGAATTATACCACTTAAAAAAATACATGTACAACATACATTAATACCCCCTGTACACATGTAGGGTAGACAACGTGAGCGGAGCGAATCAATCGAGGAGACCAGGTTATGATAGATATTATTGTAAATGCATTCCCGGTAAGAATACCTATCTGAATCTGGTCTGCGTGACTCACGCCGTTACATGTAGCAGCAATAATAAGCTCACTTAAACGAATCGTTTTAAGATGGTTTCATTTACATGTACATGTACTTAAGTACTTTACCAGTGCACTCACGAATCGCCAATGAGGATATTTTTTTCTCGAAGCCCATCTCGCGAAACGTACTGGACCAGTATTACTGTGTATGCCATACAAGTGCAAATCTAATGCAAACATGTAGTTGAAGCGATGGAGTGTTCTACCGGTACATGTACATGTAAATACGGCGATTCGCCAAACATCCTAATCGCTTCAACTACAGCCTACATCCAAATCGCTTCAACTGTACTACGTACTACGTAGTACGTAGTACATGTTTGCCATTGGCGATCGCCGTTCCGCATCGCATTGATGATCTCCGGATTTCGTTACTCGCTGCTGGTCCTCCGTATCATACGGAGGACCATGACTGCCACACGCCGTATGGCAATCATGACAGTGCGTTCTCTATACGCAAGGTAGCTGATCGTGGGGATGTCGCGGGGCCGATAGCTCGGTGCGCACCACCGCACTATCCCTGTCACAGGGACCCTGTGGACTGGAAGTGCTCGGCCTCGTTGACAACCGTTGTCACAACGGTAATGAAGAAACTTGGCTTCCTGTGGTGTTGCTCTGCTTCAAGCTGCTCGGCATCAAGGTTGCTCGAGTCCTTACATGAAGACGCAGTCTTGACAATTGAAGAACCGCCAGCGATCCGTCCTGACCAACAAGACGTCAACTGCATCGACTTGACGATACCTCGGACCGCTGGAGTGTGTGCGCTGCGTCACTATGTCGGTTGAGCAAAATCAGATACCTGCCGCACGGCCATGCAGCGTGTAGCCGGAGACGATTGTTCCGGCCTCGTGAAATCGTCGTTAGCGCGTCCTTTGCGTGCGCCGTTGGCCTCACCAGCGCAGTGAGGTACGCAAGACCGTGAACGCTGTCCTGTGGTCGACGTGCTCGTCTACTGTGTGCTACGTGCCCGCTCGACGAGGAGACCTAACTTAGATAGCTTAGGTCCTAAGCTCATGGTGATGCACGTCGACCTCACCGAGATGATGTTGCTCAGGCAACGGCAGTATCCAATTTGCAATGGTATTAACTTGATACCATTGTAGATTAAATACTATTAAGTAGTAGTATCAAAGTTGCAACGCATTAATAGGAACCGGCAACAAGGGATATCATTCAGTGGATCAATGCTTCAGTTTCTGCGACGTGTGATAAGTGCAGCCATCTGCGAGTTAACCGGGGCGGTGCAGGGCTTGAAGCTTTGATACGAGCACGCCTTCCGTGAGCTCGATCGCACGCTGCAACGTTCCAGGTATGCTAAAAGTTATCGCAAGAATGTAAGCTATTGACTGCCGAGTGCGCACCTGGTGCAGTTGGATGAGCGACTTGAGTTCATCCACCGACGAGTCTTCAAGGTGTGTTCCCTGTAATTTGTTTATGCTGTTCAGTCATGTGCCTGCTGGTTAGAGTGAAAGTAGTGGTGCAGATATAATGTTCACGGACCGATTCTCTTTGTCTTCGAGAGATTCTTGTAGCTCGACGACACGATTCCTGTTAAGGGTTGAAGACGACGTGGTCGTGCTGCATTGCTACTTGATCAAGAAAGTAGTTAGTTGTAGTATTAACATGTAAAGGGGAAAGCGACAACAGAATGGCGTCTAACATACCAAAGCGACCAGCAGCCATGCTGCAGTGGTGAACATTGTGTTTAAAATCGCGCAGACCTGTAGCATCACGATCCCATCCCGAAAAATTGGCGAAGTTGGCGCAACATCCTCACACCTGAAAAAGTCAGATTGAGCATAACTCATACGGCTTCGATATCATCTAGCTAGATGCAACATACCACTTTGCGTTAGCTTGCTGAGCTCGACTCAGTCGAAGCGCCGCAGGAGATCCAGTCATCAGCACGATCAGTGCGAAAGAGATTAAAGCCGTCGCTGCTTGGAGCTAATTGCATCATAAAGGGGTTAAGAACACACACTCAAAAATGCAGTGGGTATGTTCCTTACCCATCTGAACGACATCATATCGGTAGTACCACAGTCAAGAGTTCTGTACTGATGGTACGGATTCATCCGACTCAGCTTCCGTATGAGACCTATCAGCACGAAAGTGCAACATGGGAGCTTGATGTAAGGAGTGTATAGAATTGTAGCGGTGACGATGGTTCATGAACTATTATAGTGTGGAAGGATATTTGAACAGGATGAAGAGATTCTTTCGCGAACGGTTGGACACTGCGCTGTATGTGCACACGAAGTTGTCGAGCTCTTTCCTTGACGTGGATATTTCCCCTGCGTGCAGATTCATAGCGTCCATCCAGCACATTCCGGTCACAACCCCCAAGAGCATCACCACGATGGCTTTCTCTCCGTCTCGCTGTAAGATCTTCCACCACATGAAAGTTTCCGCTTTGTTCGATTCATCCCGAATCGTCTGCTGCGCTTTAACCAGCGAGGACCGTCGGTGTCTTGTGTGGTCCGAGAGATAAACTTGTTGTTGGCGTTTCCTTGTGCGTACGTGGTAGAAGTCGCCGCTCGTCTCGTTCTCCACAAGATACCGCGCTGTTACCGCGATCGAAGTCGAAGAAGTGTTCTCTCTTTCTTGCACGTGAAACATCTCGACTATCGCTGACGGCGACAAGCTTGTAGCGCTTTCAACTACGTCCGGTTCATCTAGATTATAAGCAGGTTTTACTTCCTCCATCGGTGGAACTTGTGGTGCTCGTGCTCGCTGTGTTTCTTCTCGAAAGTGACGTCGAGTTTTCTTCATTTTTGACTTTCCATCCTTCTTTTTCTTGGTCTTCTGCTTGTGCTCAAGTGGGGCAGATTCTTGTCCATCGTTCTTCTCGGTCATATCGGATTTGTATTTTGAGGTGAAGCGTCAGTGACAGACTGCGAACAGACACACAACTTTAGATCTCTCGCGATGCCAACAGATACCTGCTACGATTTCCCTCTACTCAAAGATGAAGTGAACGTTATCGTGCAAGACGCAGTGCGTAGCGTGCTGGAGGGGAATGTGTACGAGAACACCAAGGTGATCCAACGTTGTGTTGGTCGGCTGTTGGCACTTGAGTAAGCGATGTTTGTGGCAGGCAAACGACTGGGTCAACATGGTGACAAATGCTTGTATTGAAGACCTGAAGCGCCTGTGTCCGGTACAATTATTATTATATTTAATTCACTGTTCTTGTAGTGACTGATTCTCCGTGTCGTGGCAGAATTTCAAGTACATTGTCACGTGTTTTATTCGTCAGCGGAAGGGAGCAGGGGTCGAAATTGGCAGGTATCGTTTGTGCTTCCTTTGATCACTACTGTGATCAATTGTGTCTTAACCAGTTTGTGCGTAGCGGCACGTATTGGGACGAAAGGTCTGATGGTGCGTTGTACGAATATATGTACTGCGATAACCTGTCTGACCATTGATGCGCTGTAGGATCATGTACCGTGCAATGGGAGAATGCGACGATAGCAACAGTCTTGTACGTCTACGGTTTGGCAATTTGACTGCTGCATCGGATCACGAAAAAAAGGAGAAAACGTTCCTAAAATTCTACTAAAAACGATGCCAATTCCCGTAGAGAAAAAGTTCGACTGCGACACAGAGAATTTCTATCGAATCGAACTCACGAAGGAAGATGAGGTCATGGTAATGCAGTCTAAACTACTAGTAGATAGCAGGTACTAAGTGATAATCAACCGATTTTTTTACCTGCTTAGTATGCATTTTACTTATTCAATTCTGTCCGCAAGTTTTACAAATTCAGTGGCATCTCCACCTACGCAGTAAGAGCAGGTGTTTCCGCCTCAGAAAGTGTAGAGGCCACGCTCTTTCTCGCCTCGATCTTGAGAGGATCAATCGCTACCAGCCACGCTCGCATCTCCGCCGCCGTCGAAGCCTGTAGCCACCACACGGCCGACTGCTTCCTCCCGTCAACGCACACAAGACGGAACGAGAAAGGCACATCGAGAGCAGTGGCCACAATCAACTGACACATCGACAGATCCATGACTCCGGTTTGCTGCTTCCGTGCGAAGCTCACGTACGAGTACAAGAACGGCCGCTTCAGTACGAACCACTGGCGTTCCCAGGCGACATGTTGGCCAGCTTTAGGAGGCGTCTTCGGTCTCATTACGTTGCCTCCTAACGGCGCAACCGCAGCAGCAGTCTCCCCGTCAAGCGCAGACGACAGAGACAGCATCAAGAAGCCACTCATCTCGCCTCCCAGTTGGTCGCCGCCTACTAGTTGCGTCGGCTCCGACACGAAGTGAATCACGTGCTCTCTATGCTTCAAAGCCGAGTGTTCCGACTTGTCTGCTGCGCTCTCGACACCCGTCACTTTGCCCAGATTTACCAATTTTCCAGTTAAAAGATTCATCAGCAAGTCATTTTTTCTTAAATGACGAAGATAAAGTTCTGGGGCATCGAACTGCACGCATTCGAACACTTGGACGTCGTCGTGCAGCCGTTTAAAGAGCTCATCCAAGCACAGATTCACTTTGACTGCAGTCAGAGACTCACTGAGCGCTGTCTCGCCATCTTCCGAGGTGCGTAGGTTCATCAGAATCCACACTTTTTGACGTACACGTTCCAGTTGCATTGCCATCTCCAGTCGATGTAGTCCGTTGATGTGATGAGCGATCACAGTGTCGTTCATTGACGCGGCGTCATCACTCACGGGGTTGTCCTCTAACGGCAAATCATCGACCATAATGTCGGCGGCGTACCAGGTTCCAAGACGATAACTGCGACTGTAACTCTCCTTCGCCCACCACACTGTACGAGACGCCACCAGGCCTCGTGTAAACCTCTGAGCAGCCGACACATTGCTGCCACAGACCTTCGCGACTAGACTTTTCGAGATGACGATGGGGACTTTCGACCATCGACTTGCAAAGGCGATAGCTAGACGGTACGTTGAGCGTGAGCCAGCGGTGTTTATGGGCTCCAAGTCGCTATCTGGATCGTGATCCCAACGCAGAACGGCGCTTAGCGACCGACTGGCGTTGTCAACGCCGCAATCTCCGCGGAACTCCAGCACTTGCCACCGCGCTGAGCCCAATTCCAGACCCTGCGACTCGCCAGAAACAGTCTGATCGCGGTGTTCGTACAGCATACGCGACGATGGCAACATCCGTTGCGTCGTCTTGCCCATCACTCTCGACATGGACGCAGTTCGATTGACCGAAGGAGCATCCGGAGCAGCGATGCGAACGTGAATGATCTCGGATAAAGCGAATGGCTGTTGATCCGACTGCGTGACGCGGACTAAAAGACGTCGAGACCGGTTCGCGTGGAGACGTAAGGCGCCATCGGGTTTCACCGCCACGGGATGATACAATCCGTCCACTTCTCGCTCCTCCACATCGACAGACACGTAGAATTCCACCTGTTGCGTCTCCATCGTCGCATCCTCCACGTCGTCTGTAGGAGGCGCCAAGTAGCGCGTCTTGACGTCGTATCCCCATACTTCTACGAGTAAAGACTCCTCTTCTACTGCGCGTTGGTTAAACAACTGTTTCTTCTTCGTAGTGATGGCTGTTTCGAAGGTTTCTTGCAGTACAAAAGTCTTCTGGTCTCTCTCCACTGGCTGTTTGTCGTTATTCGACGTCTGCATCGGTGGCACTCTTGGCGTCGAAAAGATCTTGGCTGTCGCTCCTTCTTCCGACAATTCTTTACTCTCTGGAGTCTTGGCTAGAGTCTTTGACGCCGTCTCCTTTAACGTGATAGAAATACTCGACGCAGAGACAAAACTCCCAGCGTCAAATTTCATCTTGTCGAGGTGCACTCGGATACGGTGAATCGAAGTTGTGGGCTCTTTAGGGGAGAGAATTCCTCTCTTCTTTCCGGCCTCAGAGATCCCTTCCAACCGCGTTTCTAACTTGCCAATAAACGCTGCCGTGAAGTCATAGATAGCGACAGACAGCGACACTGCCGAGCCTGGAGATTGAGCTGCGAGATGCAGTCGGCCATAGCCAAGAAGACGCAGTGAAGGTGTCGATTGTGACTGTGGCTTGTGCTCAGTCTTGTGCGCTTTCCCGAGCTTTTCGTCGTTATTCAAAGGCTTGCTCTCGAGCTCCGATAAGCCACTTGGCCGTCGAGAAGCAGCCACTTTAGGGGACAGCTCGGGGATCTGTAAATCCGCTAGCTCCTCGATCTTAGGAGGCTCGTCGATTGTAAGCGAGACCACGTTCTCTAACGAAGCTGCAAACTCACGTAAGAATTGGAGTTTAAGCTCCAACATGGTGCGGTCCCAGTGCACCGTACTGCAGCACTGTGCCTCTAATTTCTTCTTGACAATGACAGTGCTCGCGTTTCCCCCTTTTCCCACGGCGAACTCCGTGTTTAGCAGCCATTTCGTGCAAATGGCATTGGCTTCTTCCACTAACACTTCAAGTTCTTGCGCTTCGTCTTTGTCGATCTCCAACTCAGGCGCTTGCTCCACCGCCTCGGCGATTCTTGGAGTCGATGTAGCATTCCCAGGGACTGATTACCGTAATCAGTTAGAAATAGAAATAGAGCGCCGTTCGAGTAGAAATACATTTTACTTACCGTGAATACGGAAACAATAGGGTTTCCCGAGACGAACTTGATCGCCATGATGCAGCTGCTTGGGGTGTCCACTGCCGTACTCTAAGGGCTCTCCATTCACCAATAGTATCGCTGTGGGGTCCAACGACTCGAGCTCCACAATGTATTCCGGCGAATCCTCTTCTCTGGGCACTCGCGTACACGTAAACCGAGCATGACGGGGCAGAATTCGGCTCACATCGCCGCCAGGAAGTTTACATATTTGTATGACCGAGCGCTTGTCAGTCGATAGAGCCAAGGCAACCTCAGAAGCATCCAGGTTGCGCGCAGCTTTGCCACTTGGTGTAGACGGAGCACTCTTTGAAGAGCTCTTGCGTCGTCTCAACATGGTCGACGTCCACGAGCCACGTCGCTTCTTCTTAAGCGATTTTTCTGTGCTTTTCTCTTCGTCGGGAGCCACTTCGACGGTCTCGTACTTGGTCATGTCTGGGTTTGGGTCGGATCCGAATAACGTCGACCCCTCTACTAAAACGTACGCTAGAGCTTCCCCAGGGACCAAACTGGCACTCAAGTTCACTAAACTCGGGAGACTGTCACTTAAATGAATCGCGGGCGATGCTGGTGTGATCTCGACCAGTTGCTTTTGCTGGGAGCGGAAGAATTCGACTTCTTTCTGCAGTTCGGCGTAGAAGGATTCGCGTTCGAATAAACTCGCAGAGATGCTGGCGTTCACTTGTTCGTTGCCGGAGCTGCCTTCTTTACTTGCCAGTTGAGCTCGCAATTCCTCGATTTCTTGACGAAGTTGGCGGATAATCCGCGCGTTCTTGTCTTCGTTCACCACGGCGCGATTCATCACTTTCTTCGCTGACTCGGCATACCGCAGTGTACTCATTGTCTCGTCATAGTTCTGTTATATCGATAAGGGGTTAGATAGGTTATATAAAGAGAAACTACTCAGATGATATCGTACGTCTGAGGATGGACTGATCATTGCAAACATTGTTGTCTGTTATATAAGAAAGTAGCGCGGTTAATGAGGTAGGGGCTATTGAGTACTTGGATGTCCTTTGACTTACCTTTGCGTTGCCTCCCAAGCTCTCCTTTAATAGCCACGTGAGTGTGCTATCACGGTACGGAATCCTGTCCGCAGCTTGTCTGGATCATAGCAATTGTTAAATACTCCTATCGTAAGTGATATATAAAATCAGTACTCCACACGTACTTGCTGAGCGCAGAGATGACGCGTCCAAGCGTCGTGAGACTCTTATTGATCATGGCTCCTTCTTTTAGTCGGTCCCCACTAGTCCCCGACACATTCGCACGCTCGGATCCAGCCAGATCAATCATACTTATCTTCGACGTCTTCAATAGAGCAGAAAAAAACTTCAAGTCAGTTTGATATCAAGCACAATTATTCCACTCTTCACACCTTTTCGTTCGCACACTGGGAAATCGGGTCGAACGTCGTCTGCGTGATGGTGATCGTGAAGACCGCATGCGATCGAGACGACACGGGATTCATCAAAGTGGACGCCACCGTTCGAAGTTTCTCTCCAGCCAGCATCTCTTCCGCAATGTCCGCATACGACGTAACGGAGCGGATACTGAGTCCTTCCACAAACGGCCCCGTTACGGGATGTTCTCTAACTTTTAGAGTTCTTCTGTTAGCGTTTACTTCACCATCATTCTGCGTCTGAGTCGTGAATGATGGTCTCTGCTTCTCCACCGCCGCGTTGCCCTCGGTATCCAGTAAATCGTTGACTTTTTCCTTGTAAATTTCACAATAACTCACATGAGCCGTGTAAATGGTCCTCTTGACCCCCTCTTGTTCGAGATTTTCGGTCTCTTTTTCCCTCCGATTGTCAATTTCCCGAAATAAAGCTTCACACACTCGGGGGATCACCCCTTTGCCCCTATCTGTCTTATCTCCGACCATAGTGTGGGTCTTGCCACTGCCTGTTTGACCGTAGGCAAACATGGTGCAGTTGAAGCCCTGAAAGGCCGACTCGATCACAGATTGACCTATTTCGTCAAAAATAAGTGACTGATTTGGTTTCTGCGTCCCTTCGTCCACATCAATTTGGTCACTCGACCCAAAACATCGATCGAAGTGGAAGGTGCGGCATTCCCCCGCTGTGTCCGCGGCCGCGATGAGCGCTGGACTGAGCGCCAACGAAGAGCCACCCGAACCTGCCGCTTCGACGAGTGACGGGTCGGAGAAGACGATGGGGTTGACCACTTGGATTCCGGTGCGACTGACACTCACTACGACCGAAGTCTTGGCTTGTAGCTCTCTCTCGTTCAGTGGACGCGCACGGACTACCACTTTGATAGCGCAGGGCGCGTCCTCGTCCGCCCGAAGCGCCGAGCGCTTGAGCATGTTTTCGTATGAGAGAATACGCTTGGGCTGAAGTCGGCAGATCTTTTTCTGAGGCCTTGCGCGTGAGCTATTTACGCGAGAACATGTCGGATGATATATGTTGTGCGCCTCTTCAAGGTCACAAATGACTCGTACTGAGTATGGTGGCCGTTTCGAATGAGTCGTTTTTTTTAAAGCTCCTCAGTACTGTAGAATATCACTCTTGTGTAGACACTTGTAGAGTCACTCTACATGTTGTGTGTATTCGGTGGTGGAACCAGCACAGCGTTGGCCAAACACACCGAAGTTCGGTGATGATGATTTAGTGCCCATCTCAAGAAATTTGGCCAATCAGGATCCGTTTAGCTTTTGCGCGTCACCAGCTCGATTGTCATTGTGTTTTTTTGCGCACCCAAGCTTCCCGACCAGCCCCGAGTCGTCGAAAATGCGCGTGTTCCGCTTCGCTATCGATCGTGGCGGCACATTCACCGATGTGTACGCCGAGATGGACGTGTTGGACGCCCAGGGGAGCGTCGTGGACGTCGTACCCAAAGTCATTAAGCTGCTGTCGGAAGATCCGGCCAACTACCCGGACGCGCCTCGGTACGTCGTTTAATGCATTAACAATAAACATGATTTAAGCCAATACTAACGATGCAATTAGAGAGGGAATCCGTCGCGTGTTGGAGCTCATGACGGGCGTCCCGCACCCTCGCGATCAGCCTGTAGACACGTCCAAGATCCAGAGTATCCGCATGGGCACAACTGTAGCCACCAACGCGCTGCTAGAGCGCAACGGAGAGCGCACCGTGCTCGTCACCACGAAAGGCTTCCACGATCTGCTGTACATCGGCAACCAGTCCCGTCCCAAGATCTTCGATCTGGAGATCCACATGCCCGACGTCAGTTTAAAATGGTCGAGTCATCTTTTTTTCAATGTACTGATATAAGTTATTACATCTCATTACAGACTCTGTACGACTCGGTAATTGAAGTGGACGAGCGTCTGCAGCTCATAAACAACGATAAAGACCGCGTTGCAACCGACGAGAAGGGAATTAGTGGCGATTACATCCGCGTGATTAAAGATCTGGACGTCGAGGACCTCACGAAGCAGCTCCAAGCGGCACGTGACGATGGCGTGGAGAGTGTAGCCATTGTGTTACTACACTCATACACTTTTCCTCGCCACGAAGAGAAGGTCCGTGACATCGCCACCAAGCTGGGCTTCACCCAAGTGTCGCTGTCGTCCGAGGTCATGCCCATGGTGAAGGCTGTTCCGCGTGGCTTCACCACGTGCGCAGACGCTTATCTGACGCCTGTGATCAAGAAATACGTGGCTTCATTCTGTGCTGGCTTTGGCGAGGGATTGGACCAGGTGAACATCAGTTTTATGCAGAGTGATGGTGGCTTGGCACGGATGAAGCACTTCCACGGCCATCGCGCCATCCTGTCGGGTCCTGCTGGTGGTGTGGTGGGCTATGCTCGTACCACACGCCCCCCTGAGGCGTCTGCTGTCCAACCTGCAGTTATCGGCTTCGATATGGGCGGAACTTCGACCGATGTGTCTCGTTTTGACGGTAAATTCGAGCACGTCCTGGAAAGTGTGACAGCGAATGTTACCGTGCGTGCACCGCAACTGGATATCCAGACGGTGGCAGCTGGAGGCGGCTCACGACTGTTCTACAAGAACGGACTGTTCCTGGTTGGCCCTGAGTCCGTTCGAGCTCATCCGGGACCTGTGTGTTACCGTAAGAATGGCTACCTGAGTGTCACGGATGCTAACCTGGTTACAGGACGTATCCTGCCGGATTTCTTCCCCAAGATCTTCGGTCCGAACGAAGACGAGCCGTTGGATGTGGCTGGATCCAAGAAAGCGTTTGAGGAGCTGACGAACGAGATCAACGCTTCATCTGGAGCTAACGGCGCGCAGTATACGCTTGAAGAAGTGGCCTCGGGCTTCCTGCGTGTAGCCAACGAGGCCATGTGTCGTCCTATCCGTAACCTGACGCAGAATAAGGGCTACGACATCAGTACGCACATCTTGGCATGCTTTGGAGGTGCGGGCCCGCAACACGCTTGCTCGATCGCTAAGGCGTTGGGGATGTCGAAGGTGTATATCCATCGGTATAGTGGCATTCTCTCGGCGTACGGCTTGAGTGTGGCAGACAGCGTGGTGGACAAGCAGCTGCCTTCTTCAGCGGAATACAACGCTGATAGTAAGCAGGCGTTGGTTGCGAGTCTGACGAAGATCGCGGACGAAGCCTTGGACGAGTTAATCGGTGACGGATTCCAGTCTGAAGACGTGCAGGTGCAGTACTTTTTGAACATGCGTTACGATGGCACAGACAATGCCGTGATGACTCGCGGTCCTGTGGGTGCGAAAGGTGAGTCCCCTGCCACGAGCGCTGATGCGCTCGCAGCCTTCGATTTCGACGCCAGCTTCGTCAAAAAGTATCAGCGCGAGTTCGGCTTTGTGCTGCAGAACCGAGCCATTCTCATCGACGACGTCCGTGTGCGTGCGACGGTGTCTCCTGACTTGAAAGACCCCGTGTTAAAGACTACGACCAGCGATATTGTTGAGCCGTGCAAGCCTCACTCGACGACCCCGTTCTACTTTGAGAAGGATAAAGCGTGGAAAGAGATCCCTGTGTATCTCCATGAAGAACTTTTGGAACGACGAGGAGCCAAGTACAAAGGACCAGCGATCATCATGCAGGGCACCGCGACGGTGGTAGTGGAGCCTGAGTGGGAAGTACAGATCATGTCTAGCGGCGATCTGTACTTGGTCTCTACGACGGAGGCTACAGGACCGGAGAACCAGCCTGTTGTTCGCTCTGAAGATGTCCCGCTCGACCCTATTCAGCTGTCGGTGTTCTCGCATCGGTTCATGGGTATTGCCGAGCAAATGGGTCGTACATTGGCCCGTACGTCGGTGTCTGTGAACATCAAGGAGCGTCTGGACTTCTCGTGCGCTTTGTTTGGTCCTGACGGCGGCCTTGTCGCCAACGCACCGCATCTTCCTGTCCACTTGGGTGCCATGCAGCAAGCTGTGCGTCATCAGTTGAAATACTGGGGCGACGATCTTCATGATGGAGACGTCCTCGTGTCGAACCACCCTCAACTTGCTGGAGGCTCGCATCTACCGGATATTACCGTCATAACACCAGTATTTGACCGATCAAGCGGTAAGATCGAGTTCTTCGTGGCCAGTCGAGGACATCACGCTGATATCGGCGGCATCTCGCCCGGTTCCATGCCTCCTCTGTCCAAGACGCTGTCTGAAGAAGGCGCTGCTATCGTGGCGTTCAAGCTGGTGGACGGGAAGGTGGGCGAGTTCCGGGAGAAGGAGATCACCGACATCCTCTTACAAAAAGACCGTGTGGACGACCAAGGACGCCCGTGTATCGGCACGCGTAACTTGCGTGATAATCTCTCCGATCTTCGCGCTCAAGTGGCTGCTAATCAACGTGGAGTAGTGCTGATGCACGAGCTCTGTGTCGAGTATTCTCTGCCTGTCGTGACGGCCTACATGGACTACATCCAACAAGCAGCGGAGATCGCAGTACGCAACATGTTGCACGAGTTTTCGCTGCAGAAAAAACTTCCCGAAGTTGGCGTCGTGCATGCCGAAGACTTCATGGACGACGGCACGAGGATCTCGCTGCAGATCTCGATCGACCGTCGCTCCAACTCTGCAATTTTCGACTTCGCCGGCACGGGACCGGAAGTGTTCGGCAACGTCAACACGCCGCCAGCCGTGACGTACTCCGCCATCATCTACTGTCTGCGTTGC
Source organism: Phytophthora infestans T30-4 (assembly GCF_000142945.1). Lineage (NCBI taxonomy): Eukaryota > Oomycota > Peronosporomycetes > Peronosporales > Peronosporaceae > Phytophthora > Phytophthora infestans. The sequence continues at coordinate 1,647,996 of NW_003303756.1, forward strand.
TTGTTACCAGGCGAAGACTTGCCGTTGAATCAAGGCTGTCTGACGCCTATTGAGGTGCGTTTCCCGAAGGAGGGGAGTATTCTGAACCCCAGTGACAATGCGGCTGTGGTGGGCGGCAACGTGTTGACCAGTCAACGTATCACCGACGTGATCCTCAAGGCGTTTGGAGCCTGTGCTGCGTCTCAAGGCTGTATGAACAACCTCACGTTCGGTAGTGCGACGTTGGGCGGATACTACGAGACGATCGCCGGTGGCGCCGGTGCCGGTCCGTCCTGGAACGGCCGTAGCGGCATCCACACGCACATGACCAACACGCGAATCACGGACCCGGAGATCTTGGAGAAGCGCTTCCCTGTGTTGCTACGTGCCTTCCATCTGCGTGAAGGATCCGGTGGCGCTGGGAAGTTCCGTGGAGGCGACGGAGTGGTGCGTCAGATCGAGTTCCTCGAGGGAATGACGGTGAGTATCCTCTCGGAACGTCGTGCCTTCCAGCCGTACGGACTCGAAGGCGGTGCGCCGGGCGCTCGCGGTATCAACGTCCTTCAGCGCCAAGGAGGACGCACCGTTAACTTGGGCGGGAAGAACACGGTGGACGTGTCGCCAGGCGAGATCTTGACGCTGTATACGCCCGGAGGAGGCGGCTTTGGGACGACCGTGAGCCTGTAAAAGGATATGCTCGACTAGGGAGAGCAACTGAGTTATTGGAGTTAGCTGAACAAATACCCTTTTCCTCTCTTTTGTCTACCTAGTCCGTCTTACGCTTGCGGTCTCGTTCTTCTAGCATGTCTGCGTACGCGTCGAGTTCAGCGTCCAGTTCTTGGCGGAGACTCTCGTTGCGCTTGTTTAAGTCACTGGTGGGCAACTCTTTGAGTCGTGGCATGCTCGGGTTGTTTGCTGCCTTGGCGGCTTTCTTTCGGAGCTTCTGGTTCTTCTTCCTCTTCTGTTGGAATGCTTCTTCCTCCAGTAAGAACTCGTCGACTGAGTCGGGGTTTCTTCTGTATCTGCATTGACGTGCAGTGTGGCCTAAGGTGCCGCAGTTGGAGCAGATGCGAGGGATCAGGCAGTTCCTCGCACGATGACCACGCTCCCCGCAGTTGGTGCAGATGTGGTCTTTGTCCTCTTCACGACGTAGAGCTTGGTGGAACTTACGTTGTTTAAGTTGCTCGTCGTCCCAGACGTTCTCCAGCTCGGCGTCGTAGTCGATCTCGTCCGTGTCCTTGCCGATGACGTGACCTTCGGCACGTCGGCCGAGTTTCCAGTGACGGTCCGAGTTCCCCCGACGACGGAACGTGTTGCGCTTAAAGACGCCAGAGCTTCCGCTGTTGGATTTGCTCTTGGCGCTGTCGTTTATGGCATTCCATTCATTGGCAAACATGTCGTCGCTTTCAGAGCGTTCCGGTGTAGCGTCATCGCCTTGGTCATCGTCGTTATCGTCCAGTTCCGCCTCCAATTGAAACTGCTGCGCATGCTGCATGAGACGTTCAAGAGGACTCATTTCGCTATCGTTTGGCTGGTTCTGGTCGTCGTCGTCTTCTAGGCTGAGCTCTTCCTTGACTTCTCCATCGTCGTCTTTGGGACCGTCAACCGTCGAGAATGCACGGGATTTTGCCACTTGGAGGCGGTTTAATTGTGTGGAAGCGGCAGTGACATTGCTGTTGAGAGAGCGAGTTGCAATGGAGGCACAACGGGCGGCAGGAGTTCGCAGCAGCCGAGCGCGAGCTGCCAACAGCATCTTGGCTTGGCAGTGTGTGGCCAACGGTCGATTGCCAATAGCTCTGCGCAGTGCGATTGGCTAAAAAGAAAACATGTTGATTCAATGAAAAACAAACTGATTCTGATTTCTTACTGGTCGAAAACAAGCTTCGATTAAGTCCGATCTCTAACGAAGCAAATTCGGCAAACCAGAAGACGAGGTGACCTGCGCGACAAGGTGACGCTCCGTTCCGCGGCGTGTACAGATCGTGTCGTGCTCTTGTTGATCCATCCACCAGAAACATCTACTTCTCCAGACGCGTGTCGTCTCTCCTGAAAATATCCTACCGTCTATCGACGTCTGCTTGTCTAGATACAGACATTTTAAACTTCAGGTACCCTGTTCGGAACAACCCTTTTCAGTATCATGCTGTCAGCTCGCCCCATGCCCGCTGACGTGGAGATCCGGGACGTATGGGAAACCAACCTTGAGGAAACTATGAAGACGATTCGCGAGGTAGTGACGAAGGGGTGCTACGTCGCCATGGACACAGAGTATCCAGGTGTAGTGGCACGTCCCATTGGCTCCTTCACGACTTCCACGGACTACCAATACCAGACGCTTCGCTGCAATGTGGACCTGCTACGTATCATCCAATTGGGTGTAGCCTTCTTCAATGAGGACGGCTCATACATGGAGGACTTGCCTGTATGGCAATTCAACTTCAAGTTCAGTCTCAGCGAAGACATGTACGCACAAGACTCGATCGAGATCCTCAAGCAGGCAGGTATCGACTTTGCAAAGCATGAAGAACAAGGGATCGAAGTGGCGCGATTTGGAGAACTCTTAGTGCCCTCAGGCCTCGTACTGGGCGACCACGTCAAGTGGGTTTCGTTCCACGGCTCCTCGGACTTTGGCTACCTTCTCAAGGTGTTGACTTGCGCCCCATTGCCAGCTGAAGAAGAAACGTTCTTTGACCTATTGAACACGTACTTCCCTGCTACGTACGACTTGAAACACGTGGGTATGGACTTCGACAAGGTGGGAGGACTCAGTCGCTTGGCCGAGGACCTTAAAGTGGAGAGAATAGGCATAATGCACCAAGCTGGTTCCGACGCATTGCTCACAGCTGCCACGTTCTTCAAGATGGTCGAAGTCTTCTTCGAAGGCAACGTCGAGAATGCAGCCAAGTACTCCGGTCAACTCTATGGGCTGGGAAACAGTATCGGTCAATAGACCAGAGACCATGGTGGAATAACATGCCCAATAAACTCCAATCAAACCACTAGAATCTGTTTTTTGATACGTACTAGTATCTACCTATCAGATCCGTCCTAATGCTGTTGGATGAAGCTCACTACGTCGTGGATGTCGGCGTCCTTGACGCTGCACTTGACGAACGAAATCTCGCACGGCGAGTCCACATCGAATTCGAACGCAGCTCCGTCACGTCCAACAGGCACTTGCGACAAATCCTGCTCGTCGTCGTCTCCCTCCGTCTCCAGTGACGAGCGCGTGGTCTTAAGTTGCGTCAGCTCCTTCTCCAACGCGTCACGCACCGCCAGCGGACTGGCAGCTCCAGAAGCCTCGCTCTTGTTACACACCACCATAATTGGAGGCGTCTGGTCGTTTACCTTCTTGTTAGCAAAGATATCATACAGAAATCTACACAACAGTACCGCAATTAATACTTCTACACGATTTATTTGCAGCTGCAATTACAGCAACGTACTCTGCAGCTTTACGGAATGACGGCACGTCGCTGGCATCCACGAAGAACGCGATGCATCCCGTAACAGGGAAAAACTCCGCTACACGTCTGCAATAATCACACAATACTTGTCAAAATATTGCAAACATAATAGAATAATTGTATCTTACGAGCGAAGACGTTCATGGCCGGGGTAGTCGACGACCGTGAGCTCTGCGTCGAACTTGTCCGGGTTGTACTTGGGGTGCACCAGGAAGCGGAAGGTCTGGTCCTTCATGGAGCTCACAGTGTCCACGTGTTCGCCGTCGCGGATGAGATGGAAGAAGCTCGTCTTGCCGGCGTTGCGTGGCCCCAACAGCAGCGCCATCTTCTTCTTCTTCCCCGTGAAGCTCACATTGAGTCCGCGCATGTGCATAATGAAGCGTACTACCAGCACCACATACACAATCACCAGGATCACAAAGGGCACCACCATGTAGGCCGGCGCCCCGTAGATCTTGTACGTCAACAGATCGAACATTGTCCAGCACTTGAGCAGACGATCGCTTGATCCAAAATGACACGTTGACCACGCATGTTCTCTAATTCCTGATATATCAAGTTATACAGGAATATCATCTATGAGGTGAATTAATAAATTATTGTATCTTTACGCACAAATCCTTTGCGGAATCTGTATATTGCGATATGCATAATATACTACAGTTCTCACTTGATTGATATGCATTGCATATCAATCAAGTGAGAACTGTAGTTCAAGTCCCACTCATTCTGTTGCAGGGTTCTGGAAAACCCCAAAACCTTGAAATATCAGGGGTATTTATTAAATAGCATGGGTGGGTGTTATAATTGGATTTTTAGCACCTATCCCTTCACCAATTCTTTTAATTGGATGCAATTACTCCATGAATTGGGCGAACAGAATGATTGGCTTGCACCGTGCAAGCCAATCATTCTATTTTGCACGCAGCAGTAATTTTCGACTTCTTTGCGGACTCTCATTCTCCAAAACTCTCCCCTCTCCTCAAGACCTCTGAAGCCTAGTCTACGCAGCATGTCGCTACGGACCGGCGCGATTCCAGCTAGCTCGGGGAACCCTCCTGTCGTCATAGAGCAGAGGGATCTGACTGTTCGCCCCGGTCGGAAAGCAGACGCAGCCTGGAGCCATGTGGATGTGGATCCACAAGGTGGTGTCTGGTGCAAAAAGTGCAACCAGCAGCTTCAAACCACCGGTCGGAGCCACGTCGAGCGTATCAAGCATCATCTGACCAAGCGCTGCTCTGCTAAAAGGACTACAGCGCTAATTACTGATACTTTCCGACCCCGTCTGAAGAGCGACACCACCAAGCAGTTTCAAGATCGATTGGCATGGTGGGTGTACAGCACGGGTATGCCCTTCTATAGGATCGGACATATTAGCTTTCTCGAAGCACTTCAGCTACTACACCCAGACGTCAAAGTCCCAAGTCCCGAGCAGCTAGCTACAGTGTTTCTCGATCGTGCGTACAGCAAGTCAATCAAGATGCTCAAAGTCGCTCTGGATGGGAAAATTGTGACCTTGGTCACGGAGGATGGACAGACATCAATGGCCTTGCTGTTGTGAACTATGTCGTCGTTTGCGGGGAGTACACGTTTTTTTTTGAGAGCGTCTACACCGGTACTCAAGCGCACGATGCCGAGTTTTTGGCAGCGGACATTGAGCGAGTTATTGCCAAATACGATTTTCTCGAGGTCGGCGCCGTGGTGACAGATAATACTAACGCGAACAAGGCCACTTGGGAAACTTTGCAAAACAAGTTTCCCAAAACTTTCTTCCACGGCTGCGTCTGCCACGGCCTACATTTACTAGTCAAGGACATCGTAAAAAAGGTAAAATGGATGGATACGTTGCAGAGTGGATGTAAGGAAATGGTTACCTTCTTCAAGAAGAATCACAAAGCGTGGGCAGAGCTTTCAGCACAGCTTGAAGAGAAAGATCTACAGGTTCTCGCTAAGCCAGGAGACACAAGATGGGGATCCCTGCTGAAGTGCTTCGAGACTGTACTGGCTGCAGAGGCCATACTATTCTCTCGTGTGTCAGCCCGCGGATTCCTGAAGGCGAAGACAAAAAAACAAAAAAAGACCCGCCGTGGCGTCCATACTCTAGTGACATCGGCTGAATTTGTGCCTCGCTTAAAGAAGGCTATCGCCATCCTTAAGCCAATTTCGAAGGCGCTGAAGTTGTTTGAGAAGAACGTCACACCAGTTTCGGAGGTGTACCAAGTTTTTGTCGACCTACCGAACGAGCTAAAAGCTACAGGACTCACTGCAGCCGAGTACAAGAGCGTGGATGCGCTCGTCAGCTCGCGATTTGAGTTTATCTACGGAGATGCTCACGGCATTGCGTACCTGTTAGACCCACGCTATGCTGGGATTGACATGGATGCTTCTCTTCGCAGCGCTGTCGAGGATTTTGTTGTACAATGGCATGATGAGGAGAAAGCGGACGCAGTGATCGTGGAGTTGTCAGCTTATCATCGGCATGTCCGAGATCTGAAAGTAACGCAACCACGACAATGGGGCCTACTCTGTGAGCGCAAGATCCCGCTTTTCGACTTCTGGTGTGGACTGAATAATCTCCCTTTGCTGCAGGACATAGCGCTGCGTCTGTTTCGCTGCGCGGCTTCTAGCGCTGCGTCGGAGCGCAACTTCTCGGCTCACGCCTTCATTCACTCTAAACTACGCAACCGGTTGGCGCCTGATCGGGTGGAGAAGCTAGTACATATTTTCTTCAATGCGAAGAATATTTGTGATGAAGACATTAAGCGCTACTCGAATCTGGAAGACTTACTACGGGTGTTTGTAGAGGAAGATGAGGAAGAGGACACCGGGACGAGCAATCAGAGCGACGATTTTGTATATTGCTAAATCTATTAATAGAATGTAGTTACTTAAATATTTGTTTTCTAAATCCTTACAAACTTCTAATATATGAAATTACCAAAGTTGACACTCTTAATTCACAAACTTCACAGTAGTGATTTTGCTCTGCACAGCAGGGTGGGATGTGCAGGTCTATCGATGCAAACAGTGTTTGCGGATTGACCATTGCAGAATGCCGTGGCTTTACGCCCCCTATACCATACTAAGCGCCCAATCAACGACTGCAGTGCACTGTACAAAAGTACGTCGGGGTTTTGATGCGATCGTTCACAGTTCTTCGGCCCGTCGCCCCCTGTGCTGAAGCAAGGAAATTGAAGAGTGATACCTGATTGGACCTCGACCAAGTTCTGGAGCTCGAGGCGATATGCCATTTGATGGATGGACTAGAGATTGATAAATCTGGATTGATAGAGGAGAGGGATAGTGGGCGGGTGAATGACTGATGGGTGGACTAGAACATGATGGGTGGATGGTTATTTTAATAATCCTCAATAAACCCTTCCTGCAAACTCTCGGGGTGGGTGGGTGGTATAAACGGTTTTTTCCCGACCAATTTATCCCCAGTCCAGAACCCTGTTCTGTTGCAATATGTCGGCGGCGAGACGTCGAGAGCGCGTGAATGTGGTGTGGAAGCCTGCACACCTGACGGGAGTGCTGGTCCTTGCGTTGACCTTCGTGAATGCGTCAAGTGTCGTGTATGTGGTGCGCGTTCTCCTCTTCCTGTACTTCATCATGGCGAGTCTGGACTTGGCTCTGACTCGCTACCATCTCTGGAACTTCGAGTCCACAACCCCCGAGCTCAAGCGCTATGCTCTGGTAACTGGTGCGTCTTCTGGACTTGGCAGGGAGATGAGCTACTTGCTGTCGGAGCAAAAGTATTCGCTTGTATTGGCCGCACGCACCGAGACGGTATTGGAGCGTATGCGCGCTGAGATTGAGCTGGTGAACCGCCCCACCGAAGTGCTGGTGTGTGTCTGTGACCTGTCGACGACTGGCGGGATCAATAAGCTCATCAAACTCGTCAAAGACAAGGATTTGGTCATCGATATCCTCGTAAACAACGCAGGAGCTTGTCTGACGAAAGATTTTATCGAGCTAAAAGAGAAAGAGATCGACGAACTCATGACTTTGGACATGCTCGCGATGGTCAAACTCACTCGCGCTATCGTGCCACAAATGGTGGAGCGTAAGGTTGGCCGTGTGCTCAACATCAGCTCCATTGCCGGGGCGCTCGCTGTCCCCACCGCTGCGCTGTATGGTAGTAGCAAGGCGTTTATGACGAGCTTCAGTCAAGCGTTGAGCTACGAACTGAGATCGACTGGTGTCACCGTCACGTGTGTCTGTCCTGGACCGGTGAATACGAATTTCAGTAAGACAGCGGATCTGGATAAGGCAGTGTGTATGACGTTGCCGGGCCTTGCAGCCGACGCAAAAGACACGGCCAAGAAGGCGCTAGACGCCATGTTCAATGGTGAAATACTCGTGTACGATACCTGGTTCGCCTACTTAACTGCCAACCTGGTGCAGTCGATCATTCCAGGGCGTCTGGCTGCATTCTGCTATGGCGCAGGGATGCACGAGCTCAAGAATATTTGGCAAATGGCGAAGAGATAGATCGTGCAAGACGACAAGGAATTTTGAGGTTCCCTCATTTTTATGTTAGCGTTTTTAATTGAGGAAGTGCAAGAGCCTTCACCTCGTCGATCACCTGAAGCAAAGGGACGTTCTGCTCCATCGCAATCGCCTTGCAATGCTCAAACTCGGGATGAAAAGTCACAGCCTCGTTGCCGAAAAAGGCTACTTTTACGTCCACAGAGCGCCCGAAAGCAGACACATGAATGAACTTGCGAGACAGAAAAACACGATCCATCACATTACTATTTTTCGTTACGTCACAAAAAATATGTTAGTACAAGAAAATAGTACTAGTAGGAAGAGAGTAATACTTACCGACGGACACCTAACGTTGTAGTCTCACGAAAAATCGCCTCTAAAATCTCCCGCTCGTGTTCAGCGCGGCATAAAATACTGAGAAATTATAAAGTAGTACATTAGATTAGTCGATTTGAGAGTGATATAAAACAATATTACGATCGTACCTGAGGCAAACGCCAGGTCGGTTCTTCTTCATCTGAATGGGTTGTTTCCAAACGTCAAGTGCGTGATGCTCCGACAGCAGTCGCTCCGAGACGTAGCCAATTACCTGCGGGTTCAAATCATCCAAGTTGGTCTCAAGAACGACGACTCTCTCCGATGTATAGAGACAAGAGGTAGACTCGGCAGACCTCAAGGTAGCGGCAGGATTGACGTAGCTCTTTTGAGTTGCCATAGGGTCGATCTTCGTTCCAATTGCAATCCGGACAATGTTGGCATGTTCCGGAAAGTCTTTCGTACCAGCCCCAACGCCAGTATGCGTCGGAATGAACGCTGGTGGCTCGCCAAACGTGGACGCCAACGCCTTCACAAGACTGATACCTGTTGGCGTCACCAGCTCCCCCTTGGCTCTGTAACGAGTAGAACACTATAAGTGCTTCAATAATAGTGACTTCTGTAGAGAGTAGAACTTACCCCTTGGGAGCAGGACACACAGGGACGCCAATCATCAACCGGAACGTAGCAGGTGGAGGAACGGGAAGGACTCCGTGCATACACTTGACCATTCCCGAAGAAAATGGCAAGAATGAGGCGTGTACTTCACGTACACCAAGCAGATCCAATGCGATCACCGAGCCAATGGTGTCGACAATGCTGTCAATCGCCCCCACTTCGTGGAAATGAATCTCCTCCAGTGACGTGCCGTGCGTATGAGCCTCCGCCTGAGCCAGCAACGTGAACACAGCGACGCTCTTTTCCTTCGCCCAGTCTGATAGCTCACTCTCGGCAATAAGAGCTTTAATGTCGTCCAAATTACGCATGGGCTCTCCTTCCTCCCCGCCGTGAACATGTTCGTGCGTATGTTCGTGGTCATGATCATGATCGTGGTCATGTGAGTGATCATGGCTCATCTCGACCAAAGCCTCCTCCTCGTGAGTGTGTGTATCGTCATGGCCATGGCTGTGCGTGTGGCTATGTCCATGACTGTGACTATGACCGTGTTCATGTCCGTGGTCATGCTGCAGAGCGTGACTGGGTGTGGGCGCTCCAGCCTCTTTATGCTGGTAGATGGATCCTACATCTGCCTTGGTGCCAGCAATACTACCAGGTCCCTTCCACACTCTTTTGGTACTGAGCTCCCATTCACCTTTGATACCATGTAGCGACTCGAGGCCGCGCTTGATCTCGTCTAGTGGAGCACCCTACGAATGACACACGAATGACACATTTTTTAACACTACAAATACGAGTGAAGAATAGTGAAGTTGAGACGTACGGCATCTATCAGCGCGCCCAGGAGCATATCACCCGCAATGCCGGCGGAGCAGTCGATGAAGGCGATGGTGGGGCCGCTCATATCCGGATACGGGCGAGCAAGGCGAAAGATAAACTGATCGCCAGTGACGTCACTGACGTCACGTCAGTGAGATTTTGTCAGTGGTTGAACTTTGGATCTTGGCGCAACATAAGTGCTGCTTGGATTTGCAGCAACTTTGTCACTTCGACTTCAAGTCGTTTAACATCTAAAACAGAATGCAGTTGACGTCAACTTGAAGGTCAAGGACTCAGTCTCAGTCGAGATCTGTAGCACCACGACTGAAAAGTCTTCAGTAAAGAGTCTTTGTAGTGAAGAGTCTTCACTATAGTGAAGACTTCTAGGTCTACAAAGAACTTCTTCGAAAGAAGTCAATGGTCGCATTCATCTTCCTCTGTTCCACTAATCTGCAGTGCATGATGACGACTATTCGACCAGTAAGCCGCATGTGCCGGTCCATACAACTACGTGTAGGCCATTCATCATATCGCTTTGGACAGAGGCCAGTTCGACAGCCCTGTGCACTGCTAGCATCCCCGCGCACATTCTAATTATCCCCAAGAAACTCGAAGCACCAAGCAGAGCCATGCACCTTCCAAGTTTTATGCTTTTCCTTGCTGCTGCTGCAACCGGTGTCACGGTTGGTTCCGCACAGAAAGCACAGCCGCTTTTATTCGCTGCCACGCAGAACACCGACCCAGCGAAGGGCATCTACACTTACAAGTTGAACACTAACGACGGCTCTCTCACGCAATGGGCAGTCACACCGCTCAGCTTTGCGACGGGGGAAACTAACCCCACCTATCTAAAAGAAGCGACCAGCAAGAAATACGACGGCAAGCCTTTGATCTATGCTCTTAACCGTGCGACAGGTATCGGGTATGTGTCGGCGATGACGTTGAATGCTAACGGCAAGCTCGATCTCCTCAACACGCAGCAGATGTTGGGCGGATCTCCAGCTCACATCACTCTCAGCCCGAACGAGGACTTCGTTACTGTCGCTAACTATGCTGGTAGTCTCTCGCTGGTCCCGCTATACGAGAACGGTAGTGTGGCTCCAGAGACATACTACGAGGCATTCCCGAATGGAAGCCGAATCGTCATGGACCAACAGGCTACGGGTCACATCCACAGTACGAGGTGGCTGCCCAACTCCAACCACGTGGTTGTTTTTGACCTTGGAGGCGACACCTTGCTACAGTATGAGCTGGATACAACTAAACAGACACTGAAGAAACTCGAGACCGTCAATCGTCCGCCCGGATCCGGACCACGCCACTCGGTGTTGAGTACGAGCGGAGACTTTCTGTACATCACGGACGAGCTCTCCAACACTGTCGGCGTGTACAGGATCAGCCACCAGAAGTCTCTGCTGGAGAGTCCTGCGATCCAGAACATCACGAGTCTACCAAAAGATTTTACGAGCACCAGCACAGCCGCCGACATCCACCTATCGAAGAACGGCAAGTTCGTGTACGTGTCGAACCGCGGTCACAACTCGATCGCAATCTATGCGATCAATGAGTCGGATGGTACGTTGACATCGCTCGGCTGGGAGAGCACGCGTGGTCGTACACCTCGAGGATTTACCATATACGAAGATTGGCTCATCGTGGCGAACCAGGCATCGGACGACATGTACGTGTTTAAAGTGGACGAGCAAACGGGATTGTTGGCGTACACGGGCAACTCGTACGAGATCGATGGGGCGGTGTGTCTGTACGTATCGACGTATTTGTTCCAGAGGGACGAAGTTTTGTTTCGAGAAAAAAATGATAGCGCTTCCTACCAATTTTAAATTGGATAATAACACGGATTCTGACTAGTGCTGGTTTGGAGCATGTTCAGAACATGTTCCAATCGTTCAGAATTGCTCTGAGCCTGTGCCTATTCCAACCAGCAGTGTAGTAAATATGCTGCTGAACCAGCGAGAAGAGGTTAGCAAAGAAAGCGTATAGCTGTATTGCACTGCCTACCGCCTTTGAAGTACCAAACGCCCCTGTACGCGTAATTAAATAATTAAAAAATGGCATCGTTGTGCTGCATATAGTGCTGGTTTGGAAGTTCCTTAGGTCCAAATTAAAACATCAAATGGGTACAGTATGCTACAAATTGCACAAAACGGCTTTCGATTTTACTAGATAGGAGCAGCCTCAAAAGTTTTACCTTGGTAGTTGGAATCCATGGTACGTGTCGACGTGAAATCACATACTCGTCCACTCAAGCCAGGCTTATCGAATCAGTTTCAAAAAGGGTCGCAGTACCTTGGCACTACTCAGATGCTACCATAAATTTTCATATTGAAATAATTCGCTCGAAATATCGCAATTTTTCAGGAATATGCACTAAACCAACCGCCGTAACTCACGACCAACTTGCTATTCAAATACATGTACTGGTTTTGCCTTTCCGGATCAGGCGGGGATTACGAAGTTTGGGCACGTAATCTAATTACATAAAACATTTCGTGATCGAATGCAGACAACGACGATTAAAATCCGCCCGAGTACAGCAACCGCTTTCCATTGGCTAAAATCAGCTCGGTTTCATGTATGCGGCCATTTGTCGTCTTGTGGAGTTGCAAAACCGGCTTAATTGCTTGTGCTCGTGCAAACATTACTAAAGTTGCGCAACGACTCATGTTAGACACCAAATACTAGTGATTTTATATAAGCCGTCACCTCTGGACCTGCACACCAGAACAAAGGAAATAACATCGTATCCTCTATTAGGAGTTTTTCAAACACTACACAGTGTCTTAAACTCCATTACATCTACATGTGATTCGCGTTACAAACAGCATCTTATAATAAGCTTCTCGTGTGGTCCGGAGCCGAGCTCATCATGAAACCCAAGAGCAGGAATGAGCTAGATGTAGTGTCACGGCTTCAACTCATTGAACCATGCAATTTCCGGCGATCATGTATTAACCACATTTAAATATTGTTTAAAGCGTAAGTCGTTGGCACTTTTTGCTGCAGGATAAATATCGCTGTGGCTCCGGTACCCATACTGTGATGAGAACTTGGACGCTCTAAGCTTACCGCACTAATAAAAATGGATTATGAAGCAGCGGCTCGGCTACGTATATAAACAAAGGAAATAGTAGTAAAAGCAACATTTTATACAAAAAGTCCTACTTTATTATTAAGATCTATTTTAAGAAACGCTAGCGTTTCATTAATTATTTTTTTGAAGCTGTTCTGTGGGCTGACCGAGTTGATCAATTGGAGACCGAGGCCGTGTTTTATCAAACTTATCGCATGAATGTCGCGTCACTCAATAATCTGCTGTCACTACTGGGGAATGATATATGTGTCGATGAATCTCGCTCGATCGTATCGGGTGTCGAACCCACTGCCCCAGAAATTGTGCTACACTGTCTGCTTCGATGGCTAGCGGGGGGATCCTACTTTAGATATTCGCAATATTGCGGAGATCAGTGTGGCATCGATTTACCGTCTTATCCACTTAGCTATTACCACTATTCTATCAGGTAGGACGTTGGATATGAACTTTCCAAAGACCAACCGTAAATTATTTTGGGCTGCAGCTAATTTCACACTTTGTAGTTCCCATGATGTTATTAGCGGTTGTATTGGGTGCGTCGATGGAATGTTGGTACGAATCAAGGCACCATCATCTAAAGAAACCGGGAACGTTTTCTCTTACTTCTCTGGCCGTTATCAAGGAGTGGGTGTAAATGTTCAGGCCGTGTGAGATCATATCTGTAGATTCATATTATGTGTGTTGCTGCTCGTGGAGGAGCAAACGACGTGCGTGCTTCCAGTAAAACGAGTGTATCTAGACTCGTTGAAAACCTACCAAATTGTAAATACGTTATCGGTGATACGTTTACATTTAAGACTGCGTCAAACAAAATGATACTTACGAACCATTTAGAGCTATCGAGATAATCGAGCTTAAAGTTGGCCAATTGATTTTCGCACTTAACCGAAACTGACATTTACTGTAAACTTTAATCGAAAAAACTGTAAAACTACCCTTATTCAATTGCTTTTAACAAGGGCTTTCAAATAACACTTGACTTTTTAAAATGAAAAAATATTAGAGATTGATAGTAACTTGACTTATAGTAATAGTGAAGTAAATATTAATAACAAACTAATATTAAACTAATATTAGCGTTATTAGTTTATTCTCAAAGGAAAACAAATGGTAATATCGTCTTATGTTTTAATTTCGATCAGATATTAATACCCTACTACTATCTGATTATAGAATGGCATTTCCTTATCGACCAACACAGTCTGGTTCCTGGCGCTGGTGGCGGCAGTACTCCCCGCCTTACCCTCATGATCATACCCAGACACTTGTTGCACCATCTATCGAGCATGATGCGGTTCGTCGCACAGGACCGCTCTCGAATACAATGAAGGCGATCGCGAAGGTTCGTCGCTCAGGACCGACCTAAAGGACCTCATACATACTAATTTGCCTCGTTTTTAATCTTTCCAGCAATCAAGAGCCCCCCCTCGCTTTGCAGCCTGCCCTCCCCTCCTACGATGAAATGTGCCAACGCCGACTGCTCCTCTGAGGAGCTTACGACGACCGCACCTTGTGTTGCTTGTGGACGTGGTGTCCACCACATCTGCAGCAATGAACTGTACGATAATGGGACTCTAGCGGAGCGTTTGGCGCCCTTCCAGCATGATGCTGCCAGCAGAGATGTTGAAACAACGGAAGTAGTTGCCGCCGATTCCATTATTGCGTCAGGAAAACGGTTGCTCCGTGACGCGCATCGCGAAGTGTACTGCGCACAAAGCCAAGCTTCGCGTGGGGCCACTCAAAGCGAAACCACCAATACGCTGCCAAATCTGAATCTCGTCCCAAGTGCTGAGGACGATACGACGATCTGCGGAGCAGCTGTCCCAATGACCAATGCTGGAGCCACGTCGCTATCACCACTACACGACCAAGCGGACAAGATCCTGGAGAAATGGCTGCAAGATTCTGTGGACTGGGTCTCCGTGGTGCTGCACCAAGCTCCTAAACCTACTAGAGCCATGGACAGTCTCACACCTATGCTGATGGTTCGACGCGAAGGGGTCTACTGCTGGAATGTCGAGGCTGTCTGTAAGCACGTCGATATCCTGCGCTGGTTTCGGGAGATTGGATCCACTCTGTTCCCATCTATTGCGGCACTGGCGCGCGTCTGGTTGGGAAGATCGCCATCGAACGCGTTTCAAGAGCGCGTTTTTACTACTGGCGGCATCGTAATGAGCAGCCTGCGGACCCGAACGGACAATCGTCGCGCTGAGATGCAGGTGCTCTTGAAGCACAATCGGGAAGAGATCCGCCGCATGGATGCTGGTTATCAACCTGGTAGCCTATGAGGACCTCTTGTGGTCCACACAGAACCCAAATAATATTGGTAGTCGACATATTAATACTTCGTTATTATTATCACTAATATAAGCTTGTTTTGGCGCCTTTTTCAAACTAATAGTCAGCTATTAGTTGAAATTTTGGTAATATCAACTAATATATTAGTTTAAAAAAACCTTTGAATATCAATCCCTACTCAAGAGACGCCCCGCTTTCGTTTAGAGTGCTTAAATCGCGATTCGTACTTAGGTTCGTAAGTATCATTTTGTTTTGGGTGGTCTCATTTAACGTGAGAACTTGATCACTCCATTTTCCGGTTGTCATCGAGACAATTCGACCAATGACGCCTACAAATTCTACGTCAGCCAGCTGCAAATTAAGATAGAGCAAACATTTCGCCTGATGACTACAAAATAGAGAATCTCACGCCGGCCACTACAAGTGAAGCTAAATCATGTTGGAAGAGTAATAATTGGGACCGGTAGACTACATAACTTCACTTTTTGTGAGAGACCGGATTCAATTATCAATGATTCGGTGGATCCTCTTTCAAATGGGCAGGCTCTCGACAAAGGATATTTACCTAGTGACATAGTGGCTATTCTAAGCCCTGGTGTATCTGTCAGTAGAGATCGAAGTGTCCGTCCAATTAAGATCTTTCCCTAGCAAGACCACTTTACAATTTATCAAGAAACTAGCGTAAGTGATAAAAAAACTTGCTAGTTTTGTTATATTCCAGTGTCACATGTCTTCGGTGAGCTTCTCCAGTGCTATTAGATGTGCCATCACCGCCTTCTTCTTGATTTAGTAGCCGGGCACAGGCTTGAGTCAACACTGCCAGAAGGTGTACGAGTCACAACACAGCACCGCCAACACATAATCCGTGGCAGAGATCACATCATCAGTGGCAGGTCCTAGTGTGATATGGAGCAATGCCTGCAACTTGGTGCTACTGCAATCACTGCTGTAGACGCAATTGCAACCGCGAACAGCCCCCACGCTGGCCGGCACATCCATAAGGTGGCTTACCAGATAAAAATGAGGACGAGCATATATGTGGAGGCTCACACAGCTTCCACTCCTTTGAATGGCTTCACAATCGACATCATGGTGCCAGACACGGTGGCTTGATCCTTGTTGAGGACTTGTTGCATTTATACACCCTGATCAGACTAGCGACCGTCGACGTGGCAACTCTGGCATGGTAGACTCATTGGCGTCGTGGGCCGGAGCCTTGACAGCAACTTGGCCTAGCTCTAGTTGATGCACAACTTGAGTGAGCTTGATACGTGCTCCTGGTTTCAGGAGTCAGCCAAGGGAGACTTTGGTGTCGTGTAGCGCTTCGTTCAGGATCTTGACACAAAACACGCTTGGGGGCGGACTTCGGCTGTGTTGGGGCTAGTCTCAATCTTCAGCCCACAGCTGGGTGGACGAATGGACGACTGCCAATGTTGAAGTCGGTGTATGTAAATTGTGTGAGCTTCGAGTTAGCGTCCGCACAGAAGTAGGCGAGACTACCGAGGTGTCAATCTCACAAGATCGAGATATGACTACATGGGCGCCAAATCTCAAGCACGGTAGTGGTAGCATTTCGAGGTGCTTGTTGTCTCCGAGGCAGATTCGCGAATGAGGCCAAATAAACAAAAGGCGGATGGAGGCGAATGGACGGTGACCAACCACTTTTTATCCACCACCGCTCTGCAGCCACCCCATCCGGGTTTCGTGCATGTCCGGGGCCGTCGTCAGCTACGCGCTCGTCGATCGTACTCACTTTGACGGGTTCACCCCAATGTCTTATCGTTTGAAGTTTGAAGTTTTACCTTTCGCAGTATATTTTGATAGTAATGGCTTGCCATAGTAAACGCAAGCATTACCACCATTATTCACTATATGAGGTCCAGCCGATCCCTCTTTTATCTTGGTCTACATTTTTCTTGCTGCTGATCCGTATACTGCCAGTTTGTATTCTCGAAAGAACCCGTCGCAGCGCTATCAACAAACCCGGCCCAAATTGAGCCCTCCGCCCTCGCATAAGTGATAAAGCCCGAATCAGTTATTCAGGCTCAGATCGCCAGGCTAACTAGCATTTTTGTAGCCACAACAATACTGGGTACAGGGCATCTCGTGAGTACAGTCTCGTATGAAGAAGAATTCATCATGGGCGAAGCTATACTCACTGATCTTGGCATCAGTATTTATCGGCAGTTGGAGCAGTTGGCTGAGAAGACCTCAGCGGATGATGACGACCCAATACCAGTTGAAGAAGCTTTCGAAGCGAGTTGTACACCTGTTGAGGAGGTTCGCCAAGCTGTTGAAGGCATGATCGTGACAGCGATTGAGAACGGCTTTCCAGCAGACAAAGAAGGCAAACTACGAACTATTGTGTGTATGTACGATGTATGGAGGATCCGACTTGGACTCGACCCACCTGCGAAGGTCCCGCCATTGGGAATTCGACTGAAGAAGGGTGCTACGCCATTTCGGTGTAAACCGAGAGTGTACCATACGGAAATTTCTGCAGGAGTTTAACGATGAGTTGGTCCGTCTCGGATGGATATTCGAGAACGGCTTAAGTCGGTGGGCGCGCCCTGCTCTACCGATCAAGAAGCCAGGCAAGGACGAGTTTCGCCAGACCAGTGACTATCGACCCGTGAATGCGGAAACGGAGCCGATTGCGGGTGTCATGCCAATTCTTCAAGTGATAACTGAGTCGGACGCCACCGAGTCTGCCATA
>NW_003303756.1:1666015-1669187 GCF_000142945.1 Phytophthora infestans T30-4
TCAAAGGCTTTTGGCAGTGCCTCTCGCCAGAGCAAGCCAAGAGATCCTGAGCTCCATGACGGATGCCAAAGTCTACACACCTACGCGCGTTCCGCAAGGTTGTAGTGACGCAGCCCTGCATTTTCAGAGGACAATGGAGCACCGTTTCGCTAAACTGCTTTACAAGCACTTGCTTGTATGGATTGACGATCTATTACTGTATGCAGATGACGTAGATACGTATTTGGAGAAACTTGGCAAACTGTTCTCGCTGATGAATGAGTTCGTACTTAAGCTGAGCGCAGCTAAGACCTCTCTTTTCCAGCGTTCTGTCAAGTGGTGCGGCAAGATTATTGACGGCGAAGGCGTTCGCCATGACCCTGACCGAATCGCGGCATTGCGTGCCATGCCGTTAACGTCTACTGCCGGAGATTTGCAGTAGTTCCTGTGCGCGTGTAATTGGATGCGCGACAGTCTTGTAGACTATGCAGGCAATGTTAAAGCTTTGCAGACGCGCCTTGACTTGACTCTGGGAAATGGAAAACGGACTAAGCGGGTTGCAGCTCGACTACCACGACCGCTTTCGATAAAGTCAAAGAGTGCCTCGCCGATGCTGCAATGTTGGCACATCTAAGTCCAGACGGAGTAATTTCAGTGTTCACCGATGCTTCCGACGAAGCGTGGAGTGTGATAGTGACTGACGTGGAGACATGGAGAGGAGATCAACCTGTTTGGGAGCAAAATCATCGGCTTCTTCACTGTCTGAGTGGTACATTTACAGGATCGCAAGCTAACTGGAGCGTAATTGAGAAGGAGGCTTTTGCCAGTGTAGCAGCATGCGACAAGCTGCCACACCCCCTTCTCCGCCCGCGTGGTTTTCGACTATATTGTGACCACAAAACCTTATTCACGTGTTCGCTCCGAGCGACATCTTCCACATCGCAGGCGAGGACAACGTATGGGCTGATATGGTAACTCGATGGGCGCGACCACCAAGTTCCCTTAGTATACGCAAAGTTCAAACCCGCGGACAACAGCAACATAATCGTCTATCACTACGGCCACTCGACGCCGAAGGCTCTGTATGGCACGACCTAGATTCTATTTCAGATGCCCAGCGCAAACTCGGGGACAAGTCTGAGATGCAGCGCCTGCAGGAAGGTGATTACGGGATTCGACGTAAGGAAAATCGACTGTACATTCCAGCGGAAGCCACAAATATGCTCCGCCGCTTGTGCATCATCGCACACTGCGGCCCTCAGGGACATCGAGGCCGGGGATGCTATGCTGGCACACCTAGGCCGAGTTTTTTTACGTGCCTTCACTTCGACAATGCGTGGACAGGTTACTGGCAAGCTGCCTCCTGTGCCATCATGTAAAAGGGGGGCAGATGGTGCCAAGGCCCTGGAGTGAAACCTACCGATGTAGTGAGCGAAATCAAGCGCTACACTGGGACTTTCTCTACCTAGGTGAAACCTTCGGTGACCTGCATTATCTACTGGTGCTCAAAGACGATGCTAGTCACTACTGCGAGCTTGTGAGTTGTGAGACCCCAACAAGCACAGTGGCGGCTGATGCTATCATGGATTGGCACAGCAGATTTGGAGTGCCTAAAGACTGGATTAGTGGCCAAGGGACTCACTCCAAGAATGAAGTGATCGACGAGCTGTGCAATAGGTTGAAGTGCAAGCAAATCTTTTCTCCGCCTACAGTCCATGGATTAACGAATCTGTGGAACGGGTGAATCGAGATATCCTGCAAGTTCTGCGAGTACTTATCCTAGACTACAAACTCAACTACAGGGACTGGCCAAGGCTTATTCCTATAGTACAAGCAAATCTCAACAACACTGCCGTACCGTCGCTGGCTGGAAAGACACCGGGTGAGCTGTTCAC
Source organism: Phytophthora infestans T30-4 (assembly GCF_000142945.1). Classification (NCBI taxonomy): domain Eukaryota; phylum Oomycota; class Peronosporomycetes; order Peronosporales; family Peronosporaceae; genus Phytophthora; species Phytophthora infestans. The sequence continues at coordinate 1,667,890 of NW_003303756.1, forward strand.
CGGACTGGATCCCCCTTCGCCTCTGAAGGCTGTATACTTGGGACCAGAGGTGGCCCCCAGTGTACAACCGACTCGAACCTCGGCCAAGATCGAGTCTAGTCTGGCTCTACTACGGACTAGTGTCAGAGCCATGCACAGGGCGGTTGCAGATGCCCGCCTCAAACAGACATTACTGAACAAGAAAAAGGCGCGAGGTGATAACGTGGTCAACTTCAACGTAGGCGATTATGTACTACGATCACGTGTGGACGAGAAAGGACAGAACAAGCTACTCGTCACATGGAACGGACCCTTCGCTGTCACTGAAGCACAACAGCAGAACGTTTTCAAGGTGAAGCACCTCGTTACTGGCGTAGAGCTTGACGTGCATGCCTCGCGGCTCAAGTTTTTCGCTGACAAGGACCTCGAGGTGACTGAAGAGCTCCTGGAGCACGTGGCTGCTCAGGGTATCATTCTTCGCGTGCGCGAGCTACTTCGGCATCGGTGGAACAACACGAGCCGAGCCTACGAGATCCTTGTAGCGCGGCATGGGTTGGAGGCAATAGAGGACTCATGGGAGCCTCTAGCAGCACTGCACAAAGACGTGAGTACGTTAGTGCAGCAGTATGTTGCTGCAGTCAAAGACACTAAGCTTGAGCGTCACCTAAAAGCGCTAGAAGCGTCAGGAAAGCGACGCTAAAGCTAATGTACATACGTGTATACCACTCAGTATAATGGTTATACTTTCACTAGCCACAACAATACTGGGTATAGGGCATCTCGTGAGTACAGTCTCGTATGAAGAAGGATTCATCATGGGCGAAGCTATACTCACTGATCTTGGCATCAGTATTGATCGGCAGCTGGAGCAGTTGGCTGAGAAGACCTCAGCGGATGATGACGACCCAATACCAGTTGAAGAAGCTTTCGAAGCAGTTGTACACCTGTTGAGGAGGTTCGCCAAGCTGTTGAAGGCATGATCGTGACAGCGATTGAGAACGGCTTTCCAGCAGACAAAGAGGGCAAACTACGAACTATTGTGTATATGTACGATGTATGGAGGATCCGACTTGGACTCGACCCACCTGCGAAGGTCCCGCCATTGGGAATTCGACTGAAGAAGGGTGCTACGCCATTTCGGTGTAAACCGAGAGTGTACCATACGGAAATTTCTGCAGGAGTTTAACGATGAGTTGGTCCGTCTCGGATGGGTATTCGAGAACGGCTTAAGTCGGTGGGCGTGCCCTGCTCTACCGATCAAGAAGCCAGGCAAGGACGAGTTTCGCCAGACCAGTGACTATCGACCCGTTAATACGGAA
>NW_003303756.1:1676310-1679764 GCF_000142945.1 Phytophthora infestans T30-4
AGACTACAAACACAACTACAGGGACTGGCCGTCGTTTTACACTATAGTACAAGCAAATCTCAACAACACTGCCGTACCGTCGCTGGCTGGAAAGACACCGGGTGAGCTGTTCACCGGACTGGATCCCCCTTCGCCTCTGAAGGCTGTATACTTGGGACCAGAGGTGGCCCCCAGTGTACAACCGACTCGAACCTCGGCCAAGATCGAGTCTAGTCTGGCTCTACTACGGACTAGTGTCAGAGCCATGCACAGGGCGGTTGCAGATGCCCGCCTCAAACAGACATTACTGAACAAGAAAAAGGCGCGAGGTGATAACGTGGTCAACTTCAACGTAGGCGATTATGTACTACGATCACGTGTGGACGAGAAAGGACAGAACAAGCTACTCGTCACATGGAACGGACCCTTCGCTGTCACTGAAGCACAACAGCAGAACGTTTTCAAGGTGAAGCACCTCGTTACTGGCGTAGAGCTTGACGTGCATGCCTCGCGGCTCAAGTTTTTCGCTGACAAGGACCTCGAGGTGACTGAAGAGCTCCTGGAGCACGTGGCTGCTCAGGGTATCATTCTTCGCGTGCGCGAGCTACTTCGGCATCGGTGGAACAACACGAGCCGAGCCTACGAGATCCTTGTAGCGCGGCATGGGTTGGAGGCAATAGAGGACTCATGGGAGCCTCTAGCAGCACTGCACAAAGACGTGAGTACGTTAGTGCAACCGTATGCTGCTGCAGTCAAAGACACTAAGCTTGAGCGTCACCTAAAAGCGCTAGAAGCGTCAGGAAAGCGACGCTGAAGCTAATGTGTATACGTGTATACCCCTCAGTATAATGGCTATACTTTCACTAAGTTAAGGTTTTTCCTTGATACTGTGGTAGGCTTAGTCATTATCTGTTGGATTTGCACTGTCAAGTATGCTTCAACTGCAGCACGTTGAAGTTGGTCACATAGCGTGGACCAATTGATTAGTCGAGTGATTAGTCACGATGAGTTGAAATATCACTGAGTAGTGAGTTATTCGTAATACATTATGCACAAGCAAAAGGCTGAGTGGTCGAATTGGGCTTGGACAGGGACTGTAGTGGGTGGCGGCACGAAAGCCCAACCACGACCACGCAGTACAGTGAGTGAAGCTCTGTAGTTGAGCTATGGCAACATGTATTGACAGTTAGCCACTATGTAGTGGCACAGCACGCAGTAAAGTGCACATCAAGTGCTGTGACCCATGAGATGAGGTCACGCACTTGAAGATTATCGACTACACATGTTTGTTAGCTCGGGCTGGTAATCATCGTGGCAGAGAGCTACCAGGACGTTGCCTTGCAGGACGCTGTCACTGATAGTTAGGTAGAGCGGTTTGTCGGCGTGCATGCCTTTATAGTTCATTTTTGGTTTTACATCAAAGCCGGCAAGCGCAATACAATCGGCAAGAGACTTACGGAAGTGCCAGCTTCCCCTGACTGTGTTCGCGTTTTTTCAGTGTGACCTACTACAAAGACCGACGCTGCGCCTAGCGTCTCCACTGACGCGAGTTTACGTACAAGCATATTTTTCTTGACCATCTCGGACGTACCGGACGACAGACAGATTGTCACGACCATCGGTAAGCCCTTGGGAACAGCACTCACGGCCACAGACACAGCAGCCATAATCATAGTCAAGCACGTGGGTCTGTCCGGGTGACGAGGGTCTTCATTGCCGCGGATCATACCGACGATAAACACGAGGATGGCCACACCCACCGCGATGAGACCCATGACGTACTCAATGCTGTGTAGAGCTCGCTGCAGAGGCGTTAGCTTCGGACGGTGCTTGGCGATGCAGCCACCAAGCGGGTTACGGGTCCACTTATTCTCTGCAGACGCATCCGTGCCGCTCTTGGCTTGTAGTAGAGCTGCAATGGAGCCCACACGCGTGTTCATACCAGTCTCCACTACAATACCGCGAGCGTTGCCGGCGGTGATCGTCGTGGACGAGAAGACCATGTTACTCGCTGTCAACTTGGCAGGTTTGCCGGCTCCAGCGGGGTGGATCGGAGCGTTGTATTTCTTGGGGACATCCTCCGAGTCGCCCGTGAGCAGCATCTCGTTACACTTGAGATCGACACTAGTGAACAGCCGAATGTCAGCAGGCACAACGTCGCCTGTGACGAGGATCTGCTGTCCACCACTTGTTGCATCCCGTCACGGATGACAAGCGACTGCAGACGAGTGAAGATGCAAAGATCTCTCGACATCCAACTGCAGCCGAAAGCTCGAGCGCACTTTCAACACTCTTTCCCCGCCAAGGACGAGACTTGTTTGGTCAGCTTCTCCTGAGTTTCATGGTCTCGGAGATGGGGGCATTCGCGCTTCAGGGACGATGTAACAGACCTCTCGTCAGCATGGAAGGTAATTCTGGTTCTTTTGTGCAATTTCGATAATCACATTATGTGGACCACATCGCTGAGAAGTCATTTTCCCAGATTATGTGGACCACAGAACGAAGAGTCGCATCTTCCGTGAGTTATCAGAAAAAGGAGCGGCAACAGCGCTTGAGCCATTTGTGACGACGATTATGCAGCGCACCGCCTTACCACCGCGAGCGTACCGTCATATACTGCAGCAACAGCAGACAGTCGGCGAAGAGCGATTGAAGTGCTCAACACTTCTGGTAACACGACAACCGCCGCAAAACTCGTAGCGTGCAGCCTGCTACCTGCCGTTGTACAGACGCAATAGTTGAGCGTCAGCGACGCAAACTTGTGTATCTAGACTCCACGACACAACACGCACGCAGATTACGGCATTCCGTCGTGGGGCCATACGTGTATCACACGAACGCCGCACTTCAGCAAGCTGCTGTATCTTGTCCTCTGCAAAGTGCAAGGCTGCCTACACATGCGCGAGACGGTGAGAGTGTGACACTAACGTGACACAAGCATGGCGATGCGCGGTGTCTGTTTTGTATGTGGACGACCATCTCCTCTCGAAAGCCCATACTCCGCAACAATGACTCACCAACACACGTCGTTCCCACAGTAGCGACAGCAATGCCGACCAGTGTATCTCGTTACAAATGGTAGTGCTTGGTGGCAACAGAATCGCCGCCATCGACGTGGGCAGTATTGCGCGACCAGCAGAATATGCATGGCACCGGCAAGCTGTCGGCGACAGTACCGACGACGTTGAAGCTGCTAGTTTGTCGAAAACAGCGACGCGTTGGAGTAGAACGCTGGTGCCGACAACACTGGCGACAATAACTTGAACGTGACAGCATTGGTCCTGGCAACGCCGGCAGCTTGGGAGAGCGACATCGGGGCTGGACTTGAAAGCGACCGCATTACTCGTAGCAACGCCGACGACATCATAAGGGCGAGTTTCAGCCCTTAATCCGAACTAGGATAATTTTTAAAGATTTGCTCCAACATTTGATCATTATTGCTTCTCATTGTAATTATCATTGTAGCACGTGTGGA
>NW_003303756.1:1681249-1683900 GCF_000142945.1 Phytophthora infestans T30-4
GTTGGACGGAACATACATCTCGGTTGCTCGAGTGTTAACAACCGAGGGAAATGAAGCAAAGGAGGATACGAGAAATGATCTCTACGAACACCCAGCTAACAACATTGGCTTGGACGACTACGCGAAGGAGCTGGCATTCCTGCCGGATCTGACCGAAGAGATCATGTAGCATTTTTGTAGCCACAGCAATATCGTGAGTACAGTCTCCTAGACGGCAGAGATTTGTACTTCAGCATCTAGGACGCCTACAATATCTCCATTTAACTGTGTTTCAATAAGCATTCATCAATGAGCATTCATGTTGATAAATTCATTAACCGCAATGCTAACTACACTCGGTCTCTGCTCTTGGGGCTCGAGAACGAACTCACGCGGCAGTTTTTCCTAGTCTTAGCTGCCTTAACGCACGTCGATCCATACGCAATACACACTTTCGTCACCTTCGCTCCCAAGGTGACATTGTCGCCTTTTACTCACGCTTGAGTCCACGATGAGCTCCACCCGCTTCAAGCCTCTCAACATGATGGCGCACATGCCGGATCTCGAGCAAAATCTCCTCGAACCCGCTCTTCATGTGGTCCCAGCGAGCCTGCGCCCGGTCCTTCCGTCGCAAATAGGCCTTCAGGATCTCACCCCAGAACGCGTTGTTGACTGCAACAGCTCCGACCACAAGCCACTGATACCACGGAATGTACTCGAATCCAAAGATGTCGTCCATGATAACAGGGACGTTGCTCACGAGCACCGTCAAAATCACCGACATACACGCCGCCAACTGCATGTAGCCATTCGACAACATCCGTGCGAACACAGGCTCCGTGAAGTGACGCACCGTGTAGGCTCGCAGCACCTCCGTGAAGGCCAAACCCAAGAACACCATCGTCTGAGCTCGTCCCAGACCCGCTGGGACGCAGTCGTAGTCGCCTCCTTCACAGTAAACAGTCGAGTTCTCATACGACGTCATACCGGCCACTTCCTCGCCGAAAATGTACGAGCCGTCCGAGTACTGAGCAGCACAGTTGCCGTACACTTTCCAGCCATCGTCGATGCCTTCCCATCGACGACACGTCACGTCCGTGAAGTCCGTCCCATCTGGACCGCCGCCAGTATTGTAGATGTCGTCCGTGTCGACTTAACGGGAGTAAGACGGTCTGACTGTCTTCAAATCGACGTGGAGACATATTCCGCCTGTCGTCAACGTGGCCGTGTTCTTGTGGCCAGTCTTATCAGCGTTCTCCTTCTGCTTGTCCACTGCGTCCTGCAGTGCGTCTCGAACATAGCGGGTGACCGCTTGGCGCTGTAGTACAAAGTCGGAGACGACTGCGGAGTCGATTGGTCGCGCCGCATGCTTCGGCGCGTAGTTAGCCGGCGCAAGTGGGCTCGATGCGGAACGTGTCACTGCGTTGACTGACGTGGGAGCTGGGGATACACTCGAGATATCATTAGCAACCGGTGTGTGTACCGGTCGACCCAGTACCGGTGTTGCCGCCGGAGACATCGGAGCTGGAGTAGACGGCTTGTCGGCAGCTTCTTCCCCACCCAGATTGGAGACACACGGCGCTGTGGGATGGTCCACGGCGAGAAAAGCAGGGACACGCGGGTGTCGCGCGCTGTTAATGAAGAAGGGCGTCAGTCCAGTCGACGCGTGTACCGCGTTGTTCACCGCGAACTCGGTCAGAGTCAAAAACGAGCTCCATCTGGAGAACGACGTCGCGTAGCTTCAAAGGACGTCTTCGAGGACGCGATTTTCGCGCTCTGTCTGGCCGTCCGTTTCCGGATGGGCTGCTGTGGACATCAACAGCTTCGAGCCTAGTAGCTCAAAGAGCTTCGACCAGAAGGCCGACGTGAAGCGTGGGTCGCGGTCGGAGGCGATGGATTCAGGAAGACCATGATGGCGGAAGACCGCATCGATGAAGTGCACCGCGGTATCTGCCGCGGTGATCGAATCCGACACCGGAATCAGGTGGACCATCTTGCTGAAGCGGTCTACGAACACCAAGACACCTGAGCGTCCTTAGCATCGGGTGGGAGCCCGAAGATGAAGTCCATCGACACCGAGCGCCAGGCCTCGGTGGCCACCGGTAGAGAACGCAGGGGAGCTTGCGAAGACGAGGCAGGTTTCACGCGCTGGCAGATCTCGCAGGTACGCACCCACTTTCGTACCCATTTGTACAGGTGGGCCAATAGAAGTCGCGTGACACAGCGGCAAATGTCTTCTCGCGACCGAGACGAGCACCCAGCGGGGTATCATGAAACTCATGGATAATCCGTGAGCGCAGATCGGGGTCATTAGGGACAACGACACGTGGGGCATCGAAGTTGTCGATGCTGTACGTCAGCAGCTCGTCCTTGAGACGATATCGGTGGATTTTGTTTCGTACAGAGCGGGAAAGGGCTCCCAGTGTATCGGCGCTAAGAGAGCGGAGATGCTCCAGGATACTGGAGCACATCGAGTCATGGTCGTAAGCAGCTCGGATCTCGTCGAGAAGTGGCATTACCGAGGAGACGCTCGTCAGGTTGACGCCTGACGCCTCGCACGTGGCACACTCGTCTACATCGTCTTCATCCAGCGAAGCTTGTCGACCCAATGCACCGCGTGGGTCGAAGTCGGGACGCCGAGACAAAGCGTCGGCGAGAATGTTGTTCTTGCT
>NW_003303756.1:1684206-1782196 GCF_000142945.1 Phytophthora infestans T30-4
CCATGACGTACCCAGTGTGTGTAGAGCTCGCTGCAGAGCGTGAGCTTCGGACGTTGCTTGGCGATGCAGTCACCCAGCGGGTTACGGATCCACTTCTTCTCTGCAGACGCATCCGTGCCGCTCTTGGCTTGTAGTAGAGCTGCAATGGAGCCCACACGCGTGTTCATACCAGTCTCCACTACAATACCACGAGCGTTGCCGGCGGTGATCGTCGTGGACGAGAAGACCATGTTACTCGCTGTCAACTTGGCAGGTTTGCCGGCTCCAGCGGGGTGGATCGGAGCGTTGTATTTCTTGGGAACATCCTCCGATTCGCCCGTCAGCAGCATCTCGTTACACTTGAGATCGACACTTGTGAACAGCCGAATGTCAGCAGGCACAACGTCGCCTGTGACGAGGATCACGATGTCTCCAGGCACCAGCTGCTTGCTGTCTACCACTTGTTGCATCCCGTCACGGATGACAAGCGACTGCAGACGAGTGAAGATGCAAAGATCTCTCGACATCCAACTGCAGCCGAAAGCTCGAGCGCACTTTCAACACTCTTTCCCCGCAAAGTTACCCCTAAGGACGAGACTTGTTTGTTCAGCTTCTCCTGAGTTTCATGGTCTCGGAGATGGGTGCATTCGCGCTTCAGGGACGATGTAGCAGACCTCTCGTCAGCATGAAAGGCAATTCTGGTTCTTTTGTGCAATTTCTATAATCACATTTTGTGGACCACATCGTTGAGAAGTCATTTTCCCAGATTATGTGGACCACAGAACGAAGAGTCGCATCTCCCGTGAGTTATCAGAAAAAGGAGCGGCAACCCATTTGTGACAACGATTATGCAGCGCACCGCCTTACCACCGCGAGCATACCGTCATCTACTGCAGCAACAGCAGACAGCCGGCGAAGAGCGATTGAAGTGCTCAACACTTCTGGTAACACGACCACCGCCGTAAAACTCGTAGCGTGCAGCCTGCTACCTGTCGTTGTACAGACGCAATAGTTGAGCGTCAGCGACGCAAACTTGTGTATCTAGACTCCACGACACAACGCGCACGCGGATTACGGCATTCCGTCGTGGTGCCATACGTGTATCACACGAACGCCGCACTTCAGCAAGCTGCTGTATCTTGTCCTCTGCAAAGTGCAAGGCTGCCTACACATGCGCGAGACGGTGAGAGTGTGACACTAACGTGACACAAGCATGGCGATGCGCGGTGTCTGTTTTGTATGTGGACGACCATCTCCTCTCGAAAGCCCATACTCCGCAACAATGACTCACCAACACACGTCGTTCTCACAGTAGCGGCAGCAACGCCGACCAGTGTATCTCGTTACAAATGGTAGTGCTTGGTGGCAACAGAATCGCCGCCATCGACGTGGGCAGTATTGCGCGACCAGCAGAATATGCATGGCACCGGCAAGCTGTCGGCGACAGTACCGACGACGTGAAGCTGCTAGTTTGTCGAAAACAGCGACGCCTTGGAGTAGAACGCTGGTGCCGACAACACTGGCGACAATAACTTGAACGTGACAGCATTGGTCCTGGCAACGCCGGCAGCTTGGGAGAGCGACATCGGGGCTGGACTTGAAAGCGACCGCATTACTCGTAGCAACGCCGACGGCATAGAGCTGGTAGCGTTGACACCGATAACACAGACAACATGAAAGTGGAAGATTTAGTGACGGCAACACCAACGACTTGAGAGTGGAAGTACTAGTGCCGGTAGAGCCGATGACGTGGTAGAGATGGCGCCAGCAGCGATAGCATGAAATTGGCAGCGCTGGCACCGACAACATCAATCGCTTGGGGGTGGCATTGGGGTCTGTGTCACCGACGACGTGAGCTTGGTACCGTTGATACCGACAGCACCAACAGCCTGGGCGTGGTAGCATAGGTGGCGGCAACGGCAAAGACTTTGAAGCGGCAGCAATGACATCAACAGCCAGGAACTGCGGTAATGTTTGCGTACACTCTGGATGGCACTTGGGAAAATGACCGTCCTCGGCTTGGGTCGACACTGATAGAAGGTGTACGAGTCACAACACAGCACCGCCAACACATAATCAGTGGCAGGGATCACATCATCAGTGGCAGGAACTAGTGTGATCTTGAGCAAAGCCTGCAGCTTGGTCGCTACCGCAATCACTGCTGTAGACGCAATTGCAACCGCGAACAGCCCCCACGCTAGCCTGCACATTCATAAGGTGGCTTCCAGATGAGGTCGAGGACGAGCATATATGTGGAGGCTCACACAGCTTCCACTCCTTTGAATGGCTTCTCAATGGACCTCATGGTGCCAGAAACGGTGGCTTGATCCATGTTGAGGGCTTGTTGCATCCAGGCATCTTGATCAGACTAGCGACAGCTGACGTGGCAGCTCTGGCATGGTAGACGCATTGGCGTCGTGGACTGGAGCCTTGACAGCAACTTGGCCTAGCTCTAGTTGATACACAACTTGAGCGAGCTTGATCCGTGCTCCTGGTTTCAGGAGTCAACCGAGGGAGACTTGAGTGTCGTGTAGCGCTTCGTGCAGGATCTTGACACAAAACACGCTTGGGGGCGGACTTCGGCTGTGTTGGGGCTAGTCCCAATCTTCAGCCCACAGCTGGGTGGACGAATGGACGACTGCCAATGCTGAAGTCGGTGTATGTAAATTGTGTGAGCTTCGACGCACAGAAGTAGGCGAGACTACCGAGGTGTCAATCTCACAAGATCGAGATATGACTACATGGGCGCCAAATCTCAAGCACGGTAGTGGTAGCATTTCAATGCGCTTGTTGTCTCCGAGGCAGATTCGCGAATGAGGCCGAATAATTAAACGGCGGATGAAGGCGAATGGACGGTGACCAACCACTTATCCACCACCGCTCTGCAGCCACCCCATCCGGGTTTCGTGCATGTCCGGGGCCGTTGTCAGCTACGCGCTCGTCGATCGTACTCACTTTGACGGATTCACACAATGTCTTTTCGTATGAAGTTTGAAGTTTTACCTTTCGCAGTATATTTTGATAGTAATGACTTGCCATAGTAAACGCAAGCATTACCACCATTATTCACTATATGAGGTCCAGCCGATCCCTCTTTTATCTTGGTCTACATTTTTCTTGCTGCTGATCCGTATACTGCCAGTTTGTATTCTCGAAAGAACCCGTCGCAGCGCAATCAGCAAACCCGGCCCAAATTGAGCCCTCCGCCCTCCCATAAGTGATAAAGCCCAGTCCGTAACCTCCGCCCTCGCATAAGTGATAAAGCCCAAATCAGCTATTCAGACTCAGATCCAGCCTGAGCATTTTACATGTAACATTGTAGCATTTTTGTAGCCACAGCAATATCGTGAGTACAGTCTCCTAGACGGCAGAGATTTGTACTTCAGCATCTAGGACGCCTACAATATCTCCATTTAACTGTGTTTCAATAAGCATTCATCAATGAGCATTCATGTTGATAAATTCATTAACCGCAAAGCTAACTACACTCGGTCTCTGCTCTTGGGGCTCGAGAACGAACTCACGCGGCAGTTTTTCCTAGTCTTAGCTGCCTTAACGCACGTCGATCCATACGCAATACACACTTTCGTCACCTTCGCTCCCAAGGTGACATTGTCGCCTTTTACTCACGCTTGAGTCCACGATGAGCTCCACCCGCTTCAAGCCTCTCAACATGATGGCGCACATGCCGGATCTCGAGCAAAATCTCCTCGAACCCGCTCTTCATGTGGTCCCAGCGAGCCTGCGCCCGGTCCTTCCGTCGCAAATAGGCCTTCAGGATCTCACCCCAGAACGCGTTGTTGACTGCAACAGCTCCGACCACAAGCCACTGATACCACGGAATGTACTCGAATCCAAAGATGTCGTCCATGATAACAGGGACGTTGCTCACGAGCACCGTCAAAATCACCGACATACACGCCGCCAACTGCATGTAGCCATTCGACAACATCCGTGCGAACACAGGCTCCGTGAAGTGACGCACCGTGTAGGCTCGCAGCACCTCCGTGAAGGCCAAACCCAAGAACACCATCGTCTGAGCTCGTCCCAGACCCGCTGGGACGCAGTCGTAGTCGCCTCCTTCACAGTAAACAGTCGAGTTCTCATACGACGTCATACCGGCCACTTCCTCGCCGAAAATGTACGAGCCGTCCGAGTACTGAGCAGCACAGTTGCCGTACACTTTCCAGCCATCGTCGATGCCTTCCCATCGACGACACGTCACGTCCGTGAAGTCCGTCCCATCTGGACCGCCGCCAGTATTGTAGATGTCGTCCGTCAGCAACACGCCGAAGTTCCAGTACAGTCCCAAGAGAAAAGTGGTCATAGCTCCAGCGAGAAGCAGGAACGCGTTGAAGAGCACGAGCAGCCACAGTCGACCGTGGATCAGCGAAGTCTGCTTGTGACGTGGTTTGTCTGCCATGATGTGTGGGTCGCCCTTCTCCAAGCTTAGAGCGACAGCAGGCATACCGTCCGTGAACAGGTTGAGCAGCAGAATGTGCAGCGCCTCGAGAGGAAGCGGGAACCCGCCAGCCACCGAGATGAAGATCAGGATGATCTCTCCGATGTTCGTGGATAGCAAAAACATGACAAACTTCTGGATGTTGGCGTAGATGACGCGGCCCTTCTCCACAGCCGTGACGATACTGCAGAAGTTGTCGTCCATCAAGATCATGTCGGACGCTCCCTTGGCCACTTCCGTGCCTGAAATCCCCATGGCCACACCGATATCCGCCTCCTTCAACGCCGGTGCGTCGTTGACACCATCTCCAGTCATAGCAGCGATGAGTCCTTGACGTTGAAGAGATTTCACGATCTCGATCTTGTCTTCGGGCTTGGCACGAGCGAACACCAACGTGCGTGACGTGATCTCGTCGATGTCAGCAGAGGGTCAAGTACACGTCTCCATTCAGACGAAGCTGCGTGCAGTCTGTCGCTGGAGCCTCCGGGTCCCGCGCACACTTATAGCAAATCAATGTTCTTGGCGATGGCAACAGCCGTAGCGAGGTAGTCGCCAGTGATCATCACCGTACGGGATGGAAGCAGCTCGTGCAGTGGCAATGGCATCGCGCACGCCGTCACGTTCCGGGTCGATAGACGCCACCAGTCCGAGGAACACTAACGGCTTGGACAAGGCTTCAAACTTCTCGTCCACATCGTCGCAGTCTTCCCCGAACGGCAATTCGTGCATCGGCTGGATAGCCACAGCAAGAACACGCAGCGCCTGCGACGATAGCGCGTCCACCGCCTCGAGAATCTCCTGACGCTGCACGTTGTTCAACGTCTCGAACGTGCCATCCTTCCGGCCGTACTGGGTGCAGTTGCGTAGAATGTAGTTCGGTGCGCCCTTCACGTTAGCCACCAGCTTGGGCGGCTGGTCACCTGGAAGCGCCAACGTATCGAACATCGCCATGCCATTCACCACAGGTAGGGCGTTCACTGTGACCATCATCTTACGTGATGAGCTGAACGGTACTTCCACTAGCCGAGGGTAGTCTTCCAGCAGACTATCTTCCCAGATGCCTGCCTTAGCGGCTGCAACGACCAAAGGCGCCTCGGACGAGTTGCCAAACGGAAGCCAACGTGGAGTCTCGCCGTCGTCCCCTTCCACTTGCTTGAGTTGCGTGTTACTGCACAGCACCGAGGCCATCAAAGTCGCGCGAACTTGCACATTGCCGGCCTCCGGTTCGCCTTGACTGCTACCGTCCGAAGCGAGGATAGAGCCTTCAGGTGTGAACCCCTTGCCCAGTGATTGAATACTCGCGGAAATCGCCCCAGAGCTTCACTGCAGTCATCTTGCCTTCCGTCAATGTACCCGTCTTGTCGGTACAGATGACTGACGCTTCGCCTAGCGTCTCCACTGACGCGAGTTTACGTACAAGCACATTCTTCTTGACCATCTCGGCCGTACCGGACGACAGACAGATAGTCACGACCATCGGTAGACCCTCGGGAACAGCACTCACGGCCACAGACACAGCAGCCATAATCATAGTCAAGTACGTGGGTCTGTCCGGGTGACGAGGATCTTCATTGCCGCGGATCATACCGACGATAAACACGAGGATGGCCACACCCACCGCGATGAGGCCCATGACGTACCCAGTGTGGTGTAGAGCTCGCTGCAGAGGCGTGAGCTTCGAACGGTGCTTGGCGATGCAGTCACCAAGCGGGTTACGGATCCACTTCTTCTCTGCAGACGCATCCGTGCCGCTCTTGGCTTGTAGTAGAGCTGCAATGGAGCCCACACGCGTGTTCATACCAGTCTCCACTACAATACCACGAGCGTTGCCGGCGGTGATCGTCGTGGACGAGAAGACCATGTTACTCGCTGTCAACTTGGCAGGTTTGCCGGCTCCAGCGGGGTGGATCGGAGCGTTGTATTTCTTGGGGACATCCTCCGATTCGCCCGTCAGCAGCATCTCGTTACACTTGAGATCGACACTAGTGAACAGCCGAATGTCAGCAGGCACAACGTCGCCTGTGACGAGGATCACGATGTCTCCAGGCACCAGCTGCTTGCTGTCCACCACTTGTTGCATCCCGTCACGGATGACAAGCGACTGCAGACGAGTGAAGATGCAAAGATCTCTCGACATCCAACTGCAGCCGAAAGCTCGAGCGCACTTTCAACACTCTTTCCCCGCAAAGTTACCCCTAAGGACGAGACTTGTTTGTTCAGCTTCTCCTGAGTTTCATGGTCTCGGAGATGGGTGCATTCGCGCTTCAGGGACGATGTAGCAGACCTCTCGTCAGCATGAAAGGCAATTCTGGTTCTTTTGTGCAGTTTCTATAATCACATTTTGTGGACCACATCGTTGAGAAGTCATTTTCCCAGATTATGTGGACCACAGAACGAAGAGTCGCATCTCCCGTGAGTTATCAGAAAAAGGAGCGGCAACAGCGCTTGAGCCATTTGTGACGACGATTATGCAGCGCACCGCCTTACCACCGCGAGCATACCGTCATCTACTGCAGCAACAGCAGACAGCCGGCGAAGAGCGATTGAAGTGCTCAACACTTCTGGTAACACGACCACCGCCGTAAAACTCGTAGCGTGCAGCCTGCTACCTGTCGTTGTACAGACGCAATAGTTGAGCGTCAGCGACGCAAACTTGTGTATCTAGACTCCACGACACAACGCGCACGAGATTACGGCATTCCGTCGTGGTGCCATACGTGTATCACACGAACGCCGCGCTTCAGCAGGCTGCTGTATCTTGTCCTCTGCAAAGTGCAAGGTTGCCTACACATGCGCGAGACGGTGAGAGTGTGACACTAACGTGACACAAGCATGGGGATGCGCGGTGTCTGTTATGTATGTGGACGACCATCTCCTCTCGAAAGCCCTAACTCCGCAACAATGACTCACCAACACACGTCGTTCTCACAGTAGCGGCAGCAACGCCGACAATGTATCTCGTTACAAAGGGAATGCTTGGGGGCACCGGAATCGCCGCCTCCGACTGGGCAGTATTCCGCGACCAGCAGAATATCCTGGCACCGGCAGCTGTCGGCGACAGTACCGACGCGTGAAGCTGCTAGTTGTCGAAACAGGACGCTTGGAGAGAAGCTGGTGCGACAACACTGGCGACAATAACTTGAACGTGACAGCATTGGTCCTGGCAACGCCGGCAGCTTGGGAGAGCGACATCGGGGCTGGACTTGAAAGCGACCGCATTACTCGTAGCAACGCCGACGACATAGAGCTGGTAGCGTTGACACCGATAACACAGACAACATGAACGTACGACTTGAGAGTGGAAGTACTAGTTCCGGTAGAGCCGATGACGCGGTAGAGATGGCGCCAGCAGCGATGGCATGAAATTGGCAGCGCTGGCACCGACAACATCAATCGCTTGGGGGTGGCATTGGGGTCTGTGTCACCGACGACGTGAGCTTGGTACCGTTGATACCGACAGCACCAACAGCCTGGGCGTGGTAGCATAGGTGGCGGCAACGGCAAAGACTTTGAAGCGGCAGCAATGACATCAACAGCCAGGAGCTGCGGTTGTGTTTGCGTACACTCTGGATGGCACTTGGGAAAATGACCGTCCTCGGCTTGGGTCGACACTGATAGAAGGTGTACGAGTCACAACACAGCACCGCCAACACATAATCAGTGGCAGGGATCACATCATCAGTGGCAGGAACTAGTGTGACCTTGAGCAAAGCCTGCAGCTTGGTGCTACCGCAATCACTGCTGTAGACGCAATTGCAACCGCGAACAGCCCCCACGCTAGCCTGCACATTCATAAGGTGGCTTCCAGATGAGGTCGAGGACGAGCATATATGTGGAGGCTCACACAGCTTCCACTCCTTTGAATGGCTTCTCAATGGACCTCATGGTGCCAGAAACGGTGGCTTGATCCATGTTGAGGGCTTATTGCATCCAGGCATCTTGATCAGACTAGCGACAGCTGACGTGGCAGCTCTGGCATGGTAGACGCATTGGCGTCGTGGACTGGAGCCTTGACAGCAACTTGGCCTAGCTCTAGTTGATACACAACTTGGGCGAGCTTGATCCGTGCTCCTGGTTTCAGGAGTCAACCGAGGGAGACTTGAGTGTCGTGTAGCGCTCGTACAGGATCTTGACACAAAACACGCTTGGGGGCGGACTTCGGCTGTGTTGGGGCTAGTCTCAATCTTCAGCCCACAGCTGGGTGGACGAATGGATGACTGTCAATGTTGAAGTCGGTGTATATAAATTGTGTGAGCTTCGAGTTTGCGTCCGCACAGAAGGCGAGACTACCGAGGTGTCAATCTCACAAGATCGAGATATGACTACATGGGCGCCAAATCTCAAGCACGGTAGTGGTAGCATTTCGAGGCGCTTGTTGTCTCCGAGGCAGATTCGCGAATGAGACCGAATAAACAAACGGCGGATGAAGGCGAATGGACGGTGACCAACCACTTTATCCCACCACCGCTCTCCAGCCACCCCATCCGGGTTTCGTGCATGTTCGGGGCTACGCGCTCGTCGATCGTACTCACTTTGACGGATTCACACAATGTCTTTTCGTATGAAGTTTTGAGTTTCACCTTTCGCAGCATATTTTGATAGTAATGACTTGCCATAGTAAACGCAAGCATTACCACCATTATTCACTATAAAAGATGAGGTCCAGCCGATCCCTCTTTTATCTTGGTCTACATTTTTCTTGCTGCTGATCCGTATACTGCCAGTTTGTATTCTCGAAAGAACCCGTCGCAGCGCAATCAACAAACCCGGCCCAAATTGAGCCCTCCGCCCTCCCATAAGTGATAAAGCCCACCTCCGCCCTCGCATAAGTGATAAAGCCCGAATCAGCTATTCAGACTCAGATCCAGCCTGAGCATTTTACATGTAATACTGTAGCATTTTTGTAACCACAGCAATATCGTGAGTACAGTCTCCTAGACAGCAGAGATTTTCTCTGGTAACTCCCTGAGTTACCAAATACACATGTACTTCAGCATCTAGGACGCCTACAATATCTGCATTTAACTGTGTTTCAATAAGCATTCATGTTGATAAATCCATTAACCGCAAAGCTTACTACACTCGGCCTCTGCTCTTGGGGCTCGAGAACGGCAGTTTTTCCTGCCTTAGCGCACGTCGATCCATACGCAATACACACTTTCGTCACCTTCGCTCCCAAGGTGACATAGTCGCCTTTTACTCTCGCTTAAGTCCACGATGAGCTCCACCCGCTTCAAGCCTCTCAACATGATAGCGCACATGCCGGATCTCGAGCAAAATCTCCTCGAACCCGCTCTTCATGTGGTCCCAGCGAGCCTGCGCCCGGTCCTTCCGTCGCAAATAGGCCTTCAGGATCTCACCCCAGAACGCGTTGTTGACTGCAACAGCTCCGACCACAAGCCACTGATACCACGGAATGTACTCGAATCCAAAGATGTCGTCCATGATAACAGGGACGTTGCTCACGAGCACCGTCAAAATCACCGACATACACGCCGCCAACTGCATGTAGCCATTCGACAACATCCGTGCGAACACAGGCTCCGTGAAGTGACGCACCGTGTAGGCTCGCAGCACCTCCGTGAAGGCCAAACCCAAGAACACCATCGTCTGAGCTCGTCCCAGACCCGCTGGGACGCAGTCGTAGTCGCCTCCTTCACAGTAAACAGTCGAGTTCTCATACGACGTCATACCGGCCACTTCCTCGCCGAAAATGTACGAGCCGTCCGAGTACTGAGCAGCACAGTTGCCGTACACTTTCCAGCCATCGTCGATGCCTTCCCATCGACGACACGTCACGTCCGTGAAGTCCGTCCCATCTGGACCGCCGCCAGTATTGTAGATGTCGTCCGTCAGCAACACGCCGAAGTTCCAGTACAGTCCCAAGAGAAAAGTGGTCATAGCTCCAGCGAGAAGCAGGAACGCGTTGAAGAGCACGAGCAGCCACAGTCGACCGTGGATCAGCGAAGTCTGCTTGTGACGTGGTTTGTCTGCCATGATGTGTGGGTCGCCCTTCTCTAAGCTTAGAGCGACAGCAGGCATACCGTCCGTGAACAGGTTGAGCAGCAGAATGTGCAGCGCCTCGAGAGGAAGCGGGAACCCGCCAGCCACCGAGATGAAGATCAGGATGATCTCTCCGATGTTCGTGGACAGCAAGAACATGACAAACTTCTGGATGTTGGCGTAGATGACGCGGCCCTTCTCCACAGCCGTGACGATACTGCAGAAGTTGTCGTCCATCAAGATCATGTCGGACGCTCCCTTGGCCACTTCCGTGCCTGAAATCCCCATGGCCACACCGATATCCGCCTCCTTCAACGCTGGTGCGTCGTTGACACCGTCTCCAGTCATAGCAGCGATGAGTCCTTGACGTTGAAGAGATTTCACGATCTCGATCTTGTCTTCGGGCTTGGCACGAGCGAACACCAACGTGCGTGACGTGATCTCGTCGATGTCAGCGGGGGGCAAGTACACGTCTCCATTCGGACGAAGCTGCGTGCAGTCTGTCGCTTGAGCCTCCGGGTCCGCGCCCACTTGTAGCAAATCAATGTTCTTGGCGATGGCAACAGCCGTAGCGAGGTAGTCGCCAGTGATCATCACCGTACGGATGGAAGCAGCTCGTGCAGTGGCAATGGCATCGCGCACGCCGTCACGTTCCGGGTCGATAGACGCCACCAGTCCGAGAAACACTAACGGCTTGGACAAGGCTTCAAACTTCTCGTCCACATCGTCGCAGTCTTCCCCGAACGGCAATTCGTGCATCGGCTGGATAGCCACAGCAAGAACACGCAGCGCCTGCGACGATAGCGCGTCCACCGCCTCGAGAATCTCCTGACGCTGCACGTTGTTCAACGTCTCGAACGTGCCATCCTTCCGGCAGTACTGGGTGCAGTTGCGTAAAATGTAGTTCGGTGCGCCCTTCACGTTCGCCACCAGCTTGGGCGGCTGGTCACCTGGAAGCGCCAACGTATCGAACATCGCCATGCCATTCACCACAGGTAGGGCGTTCACTGTGACCATCATCTTACGTGATGAGCTGAACGGTACTTCCACTAGCCGAGGGTAGTCTTCCAGCAGACTATCTTCCCAGATCCCTGCCTTAGCGGCTGCAACGACCAAAGGCGCCTCGGACGAGTTGCCAAACGGAAGCCAACGTGGAGTCTCGCCGTCGTCCCCTTCCACTTGCTTGAGTTGCGTGTTACTGCACAGCACCGAGGCCATCAAAGTCGCGCGAACTTGCACATTTCCGGCCTCCGGTTCGCCTTGACTGCTACCGTCCGAAGCGAGGATAGAGCCTTCAGGTGTGAACCCCTTGCCAGTAATTGAATACTCGCGGAAATCGCCCCAGAGCTTCACTGCAGTCATCTTGCCTTCCGTCAATGTACCCGTCTTGTCGGTACAGATGACCGACGCTTCGCCTAGCGTCTCCACTGACGCGAGTTTACGTACAAGCACATTCTTCTTGACCATCTCGGCCGTACCGGACGACAGACAGATAGTCACGACCATCGGTAGACCCTCGGGAACAGCACTCACGGCCACAGACACAGCAGCCATAATCATAGTCAAGTACGTGGGTCTGTCCGGGTGATGAGGGTCTTCATTGCCGCGGATCATACCGACGATAAACACGAGGATGGCCACACCCACCGCGATGAGACCCATGACGTACCCAGTGTGGTGTAGAGCTCGCTGCAGAGGCGTGAGCTTCGGACGGTGCTTGGCGATGCAGTCACCCAGCGGGTTACGGATCCACTTCTTCTCTGCAGACGCATCCGTGCCGCTCTTGGCTTGTAGTAGAGCTGCAATGGAGCCCACACGCGTGTTCATACCAGTCTCCACTACAATACCACGAGCGTTGCCGGCGGTGATCGTCGTGGACGAGAAGACCATGTTACTCGCTGTCAACTTGGCAGGTTTGCCGGCTCCAGCGGGGTGGATCGGAGCGTTGTATTTCTTGGGAACATCCTCCGATTCGCCCGTCAGCAGCATCTCGTTACACTTGAGATCGACACTTGTGAACAGCCGAATGTCAGCAGGCACAACGTCGCCTGTGACGAGGATCACGATGTCTCCAGGCACCAGCTGCTTGCTGTCTACCACTTGTTGCATCCCGTCACGGATGACAAGCGACTGCAGACGAGTGAAGATGCAAAGATCTCTCGACATCCAACTGCAGCCGAAAGCTCGAGCGCACTTTCAACACTCTTTCCCCGCAAAGTTACCCCTAAGGACGAGACTTGTTTGTTCAGCTTCTCCTGAGTTTCATGGTCTCGGAGATGGGTGCATTCGCGCTTCAGGGACGATGTAGCAGACCTCTCGTCAGCATGAAAGGCAATTCTGGTTCTTTTGTGCAATTTCTATAATCACATTTTGTGGACCACATCGTTGAGAAGTCATTTTCCCAGATTATGTGGACCACAGAACGAAGAGTCGCATCTCCCGTGAGTTATCAGAAAAAGGAGCGGCAACAGCGCTTGAGCCATTTGTGACGACGATTATGCAGCGCACCGCCTTACCACCGCGAGCATACCGTCATCTACTGCAGCAACAGCAGACAGCCGGCGAAGAGCGATTGAAGTGCTCAACACTTCTGGTAACACGACCACCGCCGTAAAACTCGTAGCGTGCAGCCTGCTACCTGTCGTTGTACAGACGCAATAGTTGAGCGTCAGCGACGCAAACTTGTGTATCTAGACTCCACGACACAACGCGCACGCAGATTACGGCATTCCGTCGTGGTGCCATACGTGTATCACACGAACGCCGCGCTTCAGCAAGCTGCTGTATCTTGTCCTCTGCAAAGTGCAAGGCTGCCTACACATGCGCGAGACGGTGAGAGTGTGACACTAACGTGACACAAGCATGGCGATGCGCGGTGTCTGTTATGTATGTGGACGACCATCTCCTCTCGAAAGCCCATACTCCGCAACAATGACTCACCAACACACGTCGTTCCCACAGTAGCGGCAGCAACGCCGACCAGTGTATCTCGTTACAAATGGTAGTGCTTGGTGGCAACAGAATCGCCGCCATCGACGTGGGCAGTATTGCGCGACCAGCAGAATATGCATGGCACCGGCAAGCTGTCGGCGACAGTACCGACGACGTGAAGCTGCTAGTTTGTCGAAAACAGCGACGCCTTGGAGTAGAACGCTGGTGCCGACAACACTGGCGACAATAACTTGAACGTGACAGCATTGGTCCTGGCAACGCCGGCAGCTTGGGAGAGCGACATCGGGGCTGGACTTGAAAGCGACCGCATTACTCGTAGCAACGCCGACGACATAGAGCTGGTAGCGTTGACACCGATAACACAGACAACATGAAAGTGGAAGATTTAGTGACGGCAACACCAACGACTTGAGAGTGGAAGTACTAGTGCCGGTAGAGCCGATGACGTGGTAGAGATGGCGCCAGCAGCGATAGCATGAAATTGGCAGCGCTGGCACCGACAACATCAATCGCTTGGGGGTGGCATTGGGGTCTGTGTCACCGACGACGTGAGCTTGGTACCGTTGATACCGACAGCACCAACAGCCTGGGCGTGGTAGCATAGGTGGCGGCAACGGCAAGACTTTGAAGCGGCAGCAATGACATCACCAGCCAGGAGCTGCGGTAATGTTTGCGTACACTCTGGATGGCACTTGGGAAAATGACCGTCCTCGGCTTGGGTCGACACTGATAGAAGGTGTACGAGTCACAACACAGCACCGCCAACACATAATCAGTGGCAGGGATCACATCATCAGTGGCAGGAACAAGTGTGATCTTGAGCAAAGCCTGCAGCTTGGTGCTACCGCAATCACTGCTGTAGACGCAATTGCAACCGCGAACAGCCCCCACGCTAGCCTGCACATTCATAAGGTGGCTTCCAGATGAGGTCGAGGACGAGCATATATGTGGAGGCTCACACAGCTTCCACTCCTTTGAATGGCTTCTCAATGGACCTCATGGTGCCAGAAACGGTGGCTTGATCCATGTTGAGGGCTTGTTGCATCCAGGCATCTTGATCAGACTAGCGACAGCTGACGTGGCAGCTCTGGCATGGTAGACGCATTGGCGTCGTGGACTGGAGCCTTGACAGCAACTTGGCCTAGCTCTAGTTGATACACAACTTGGGCGAGCTTGATCCGTGCTCCTGGTTTCAGGAGTCAACCGAGGGAGACTTGAGTGTCGTGTAGCGCTCGTACAGGATCTTGACACAAAACACGCTTGGGGGCGGACTTCGGCTGTGTTGGGGCTAGTCTCAATCTTCAGCCCACAGCTGGGTGGACGAATGGATGACTGTCAATGTTGAAGTCGGTGTATGTAAATTGTGTGAGCTTCGACGCACAGAAGAAGGCGAGACTACCGAGGTGTCAATCTCACAAGATCGAGATATGACTACATGGGCGCCAAATCTCAAGCACGGTAGTGGTAGCATTTCGAGGTGCTTGTTGTCTCCGAGGCAGATTCGCGAATGAGGCCAAATAAACAAAAGGCGGATGAAGGCGAATGGACGGTGACCAACCACTTATCCACCACCGCTCTGCAGCCACCCCATCCGGGTTTCGTGCATGTCCGGGGCCGTTGTCAGCTACGCGCTCGTCGATCGTACTCACTTTGACGGGCTCACCCCAATGTCTTATCGTTTGAAGTTTGAAGTTTTACCTTTCGCAGTATATTTTGATAGTAATGGCTTGCCATAGTAAACGCAAGCATTACCACCATTATTCACTATATGAGGTCCAGCCGATCCCTCTTTTATCCTGGTCTATTGCTGCTGATCCGTATACTGCCAGTTTGTATTCTCGAAAGAACCCGTTCAGCAAACCCGGCCCAAATTGAGCCCTCCGCCCTCCCATAAGTGATAAAGCCCAGTCCGTACCACCTCCGCCCTCGCATAAGTGATAAAGCCCAAATCAGCTATTCAGACTCAGATCCAGCCTGAGCATTTTACATGTAACATTGTAGCATTTTTGTAGCCAGTGAGTACAGTCTCCTAGACGGCAGAGATTTGTACTTCAGCATCTAGGACGCCTACAATATCTCCATTTAACTGTGTTTCAATAAGCATTCATCAATGAGCATTCATGTTGATAAATTCATTAACCGCAAAGCTAACTACACTCGGCCTCTGCTCTTGGGGCTCGAGAACGAACTCACGCGGCAGTTTTTCCTAGTCTTAGCTGCCTTAACGCACGTCGATCCATACGCAATACACACTTTCGTCACCTTCGCTCCCAAGGTGACATTGTCGCCTTTTACTCACGCTTGAGTCCACGATGAGCTCCACCCGCTTCAAGCCTCTCAACATGATGGCGCACATGCCGGATCTCGAGCAAAATCTCCTCGAACCCGCTCTTCATGTGGTCCCAGCGAGCCTGCGCCCGGTCCTTCCGTCGCAAATAGGCCTTCAGGAATCTCACCCCAGAACGCGTTGTGACTGCAACAGCTCCGACCACAAGCCACTGATACCACGGAATGTACTCGAATCCAAAGATGTCGTCCATGATAACAGGGACGTTGCTCACGAGCACCGTCAAAATCACCGACATACACGCCGCCAACTGCATGTAGCCATTCGACAACATCCGTGCGAACACAGGCTCCGTGAAGTGACGCACCGTGTAGGCTCGCAGCACCTCCGTGAAGGCCAAACCCAAGAACACCATCGTCTGAGCTCGTCCCAGACCCGCTGGGACGCAGTCGTAGTCGCCTCCTTCACAGTAAACAGTTGAGTTCTCGAACGACGTCATACCGGCCACTTCCTCGCCGAAAATGTACGAGCCGTCCGAGTACTGAGCAGCACAGTTGCCGTACACTTTCCAGCCATCGTCGATGCCTTCCCATCGACGACACGTCACGTCCGTGAAGTCCGTCCCATCTGGACCGCCGCCAGTATTGTAGATGTCGTCCGTCAGCAACACGCCGAAGTTCCAGTACAGTCCCAAGAGAAAAGTGGTCATAGCTCCAGCGAGAAGCAGGAACGCGTTGAAGAGCACGAGCAGCCACAGTCGACCGTGGATCAGCGAAGTCTGCTTGTGACGTGGTTTGTCTGCCATGATGTGTGGGTCGCCCTTCTCTAAGCTTAGAGCGACAGCAGGCATACCGTCCGTGAACAGGTTGAGCAGCAGAATGTGCAGCGCCTCGAGAGGAAGCGGGAACCCGCCAGCCACCGAGATGAAGATCAGGATGATCTCTCCGATGTTCGTGGACAGCAAGAACATGACAAACTTCTGGATGTTGGCGTAGATGACGCGGCCCTTCTCCACAGCCGTGACGATACTGCAGAAGTTGTCGTCCATCAAGATCATGTCGGACGCTCCCTTGGCCACTTCCGTGCCTGAAATCCCCATGGCCACACCGATATCCGCCTCCTTCAACGCTGGTGCGTCGTTGACACCATCTCCAGTCATAGCAGCGATGAGTCCTTGACGTTGAAGAGATTTCACGATCTCGATCTTGTCTTCGGGCTTGGCACGAGCGAACACCAACGTGCGTGACGTGATCTCGTCGATGTCAGCGGGGGGCAAGTACACGTCTCCATTCGGACGAAGCTGCGTGCAGTCTGTCGCTTGAGCCTCCGGGTCCGCGCCCACTTGTAGCAAATCAATGTTCTTGGCGATGGCAACAGCCGTAGCGAGGTAGTCGCCAGTGATCATCACCGTACGGATGGAAGCAGCTCGTGCAGTGGCAATGGCATCGCGCACGCCGTCACGTTCCGGGTCGATAGACGCCACCAGTCCGAGAAACACTAACGGCTTGGACAAGGCTTCAAACTTCTCGTCCACATCGTCGCAGTCTTCCCCGAACGGCAATTCGTGCATCGGCTGGATAGCCACAGCAAGAACACGCAGCGCCTGCGACGATAGCGCGTCCACCGCCTCGAGAATCTCCTGACGCTGTACGTTGTTCAACGTCTCGAACGTGCCATCCTTCCGGCAGTACTGGGTGCAGTTGCGTAGAATGTAGTTCGGTGCGCCCTTCACGTTCGCCACCAGCTTGGGCGGCTGGTCACCTGGAAGCGCCAACGTATCGAACATCGCCATGCCATTCACCACAGGTAGGGCGTTCACTGTGACCATCATCTTACGTGATGAGCTGAACGGTACTTCCACTAGCCGAGGGTAGTCTTCCAGCAGACTATCTTCCCAGATGCCTGCCTTGGCGGCTGCAACGACCAAAGGCGCTTCGGACGAGTTGCCAAACGGAAGCCAACGTGGAGTCTCGCCGTCGTCCCCTTCCACTTGCTTGAGTTGCGTGTTACTGCACAGCACCGAGGCCATCAAAGTCGCGCGAACTTGCACATTGCCGGCCTCCGGTTCGCCTTGACTGCTACCGTCCGAAGCGAGGATAGAGCCTTCAGGTGTGAACCCCTTGCCAGTGATTGAATACTCGCGGAAATCGCCCCAGAGCTTCACTGCAGTCATCTTGCCTTCCGTCAATGTACCCGTCTTGTCGGTACAGATGACTGACGCTTCGCCTAGCGTCTCCACTGACGCGAGTTTACGTACAAGCACATTCTTCTTGACCATCTCGGCCGTACCGGACGACAGACAGATAGTCACGACCATCGGTAGACCCTCGGGAACAGCACTCACGGCCACAGACACAGCAGCCATAATCATAGTCAAGTACGTGGGTCTGTCCGGGTGACGAGGATCTTCATTGCCGCGGATCATACCGACGATAAACACGAGGATGGCCACACCCACCGCGATGAGACCCATGACGTACCCAGTGTGGTGTAGAGCTCGCTGCAGAGGCGTGAGCTTCGGACGGTGCTTGGCGATGCAGTCACCAAGAGGGTTACGGATCCACTTCTTCTCTGCTGATGCATCCGTGCCGCTCTTGGCTTGTAGTAGAGCTGCAATGGAGCCCACCCGCGTGTTCATACCAGTCTCCACTACAATACCACGAGCGTTGCCGGCGGTGATCGTCGTGGACGAGAAGACCATGTTACTCGCTGTCAACTTGGCAGGTTTGCCGGCTCCAGCGGGGTGGATCGGAGCGTTGTATTTCTTGGGGACATCCTCCGAGTCGCCCGTGAGCAGCATCTCGTTACACTTGAGATCGACACTAGTGAACAGCCGAATGTCAGCAGGCACACCGTCGCCTGTGACGAGGATCTGTCCACCACTTGTTGCATCCCGTCACGGATGACAAGCGACTGCAGACGAGTGAAGATGCAAAGATCTCTCGACATCCAACTGCAGCCGAAAGCTCGAGCGCACTTTCAACACTCTTTCCCCGCCAAGGACGAGACTTGTTTGGTCAGCTTCTCCTGAGTTTCATGGTCTCGGAGATGGGGGCATTCGCGCTTCAGGGACGATTCCAGCTCGTCACAATGAGCATGGAAGGTAATTCTGGTTCTTTTGTGCAGTTTCTATAATCACATTTTGTGGACCACATCGTTGAGAAGTCATTTTCCCAGATTATGTGGACCACAGAACGAAGAGTCGCATCTCCCGTGAGTTATCAGAAAAAGGAGCGGCAACAGCGCTTGAGCCATTTGTGACGACGATTATGCAGCGCACCGCCTTACCACCGCGAGCGTACCGTCATATACTGCAGCAACAGCAGACAGTCGGCGAAGAGCGATTGAAGTGCTCAACACTTCTGGTAACACGACAACCGCCGCAAAACTCGTAGCGTGCAGCCTGCTACCTGCCGTTGTACAGACGCAATAGTTGAGCGTCAGCGACGCAAACTTGTGTATCTAGACTCCACGACACAACGCGCACGCAGATTACGGCATTCCGTCGTGGTGCCATACGTGTATCACACGAACGCCGCGCTTCAGCAAGCTGCTGTATCTTGTCCTCTGCAAAGTGCAAGGCTGCCTACACATGCGCGAGACGGTGAGAGTGTGACACTAACGTGACACAAGCATGGCGATGCGCGGTGTCTGTTTTGTATGTGGACGACCATCTCCTCTCGAAAGCCCATACTCCGCAACAATGACTCACCAACACACGTCGTTCCCACAGTAGCGACAGCAATGCCGACCAGTGTATCTCGTTACAAATGGTAGTGCTTGGTGGCAACAGAATCGCCGCCATCGACGTGGGCAGTATTGCGCGACCAGCAGAATATGCATGGCACCGGCAAGCTGTCGGCGACAGTACCGACGACGTTGAAGCTGCTAGTTTGTCGAAAACAGCGACGCGTTGGAGTAGAACGCTGGTGCCGACAACACTGGCGACAATAACTTGAACGTGACAGCATTGGTCCTGGCAACGCCGGCAGCTTGGGAGAGCGACATCGGGGCTGGACTTGAAAGCGACCGCATTACTCGTAGCAACGCCGACGACATAGAGCTGGTAGCGTTGACACCGATAACACAGACAACATGAACGTACGACTTGAGAGTGGAAGTACTAGTGCCGGTAGAGCCGATGACGCGGTAGAGATGGCGCCAGCAGCGATGGCATGAAATTGGCAGCGCTGGCACCGACAACATCAATCGCTTGGGGGTGGCATTGGGGTCTGTGTCACCGACGACGTGAGCTTGGTACCGTTGATACCGACAGCACCAACAGCCTGGGCGTGGTAGCATAGGTGGCGGCAACGGCAAAGACTTTGAAGCGGCAGCAATGACATCAACAGCCAGGAGCTGCGGTAATGTTTGCGTACACTCTGGATGGCACTTGGGAAAATGACCGTCCTCGGCTTGGGTCGACACTGATAGAAGGTGTACGAGTCACAACACAGCACCGCCAACACATAATCAGTGGCAGGGATCACATCATCAGTGGCAGGAACTAGTGTGATCTTGAGCAAAGCCTGCAGCTTGGTGCTACCGCAATCACTGCTGTAGACGCAATTGCAACCGCGAACAGCCCCCACGCTAGCCTGCACATTCATAAGGTGGCTTCCAGATGAGGTCGAGGACGAGCATATATGTGGAGGCTCACACAGCTTCCACTCCTTTGAATGGCTTCTCAATGGACCTCATGGTGCCAGAAACGGTGGCTTGATCCATGTTGAGGGCTTGTTGCATCCAGGCATCTTGATCAGACTAGCGACAGCTGACGTGGCAGCTCTGGCATGGTAGACGCATTGGCGTCGTGGACTGGAGCCTTGACAGCAACTTGGCCTAGCTCTAGTTGATACACAACTTGAGCGAGCTTGATCCGTGCTCCTGGTTTCAGGAGTCAACCGAGGGAGACTTGAGTGTCGTGTAGCGCTCGTACAGGATCTTGACACAAAACACGCTTGGGGGCGGACTTCGGCTGTGTTGGGGCTAGTCTCAATCTTCAGCCCACAGCTGGGTGGACGAATGGATGACTGTCAATGTTGAAGTCGGTGTATATAAATTGTGTGAGCTTCGATTTGCGGTCCGCACAGAAGGCGAGACTACCGAGGTGTCAATCTCACAAGATCGAGATATGACTACATGGGCGCCAAATCTCAAGCACGGTAGTGGTAGCATTTCGAGGCGCTTGTTGTCTCCGAGGAAGATTCGCGAATGAGGCCGAATAAACAAACGGCGGATGAAGGCGAATGGACGGTGACCAACCACTTATCCACCACCGCTCTGCAGCCACCCCATCCGGGTTTCGTGCATGTCCGGGGCCGTTGTCAGCTACGCGCTCGTCGATCGTACTCACTTTGACGGGCTCACCCCAATGTCTTATCGTTTGAAGTTTGAAGTTTTACCTTTCGCAGTATATTTTGATAGTAATGGCTTGCCATAGTAAACGCAAGCATTACCACCATTATTCACTATATGAGGTCCAGCCGATCCCTCTTTTATCCTGGTCTATTGCTGCTGATCCGTATACTGCCAGTTTGTATTCTCGAAAGAACCCGTTCAGCAAACCCGGCCCAAATTGAGCCCTCCGCCCTCCCATAAGTGATAAAGCCCAGTCCGTACCACCTCCGCCCTCGCATAAGTGATAAAGCCCAAATCAGCTATTCAGACTCAGATCCAGCCTGAGCATTTTACATGTAACATTGTAGCATTTTTGTAGCCAGTGAGTACAGTCTCCTAGACGGCAGAGATTTGTACTTCAGCATCTAGGACGCCTACAATATCTCCATTTAACTGTGTTTCAATAAGCATTCATCAATGAGCATTCATGTTGATAAATCCATTAACCGCAAAGCTAACTACACTCGGCCTCTGCTCTTGGGGCTCGAGAACGAACTCACGCGGCAGTTTTTCCTAGTCTTAGCTGCCTTAGCGCACGTCGATCCATACGCAATACACACTTTCGTCACCTTCGCTCCCAAGGTGACATAGTCGCCTTTTACTCTCGCTTAAGTCCACGATGAGCTCCACCCGCTTCAAGCCTCTCAACATGATGACGCACATGCCGAATCTCGAGCAAAATCTCCTCGAACCCGCTCTTCATGTGGTCCCAGCGAGCCTGCGCCCGGTCCTTCCGTCGCAAATAGGCCTTCAGAATCTCACCCCAGAACGCGTTGTTGACTGCAACAGCTCCGACCACAAGCCACTGATACCACGGAATGTACTCGAATCCAAAGATGTCGTCCATGATAACAGGGACGTTGCTCACGAGCACCGTCAAAATCACCGACATACACGCCGCCAACTGCATGTAGCCATTCGACAACATCCGTGCAAACACAGGCTCCGTGAAGTGACGCACCGTGTAAGCTCGCAGCACCTCCGTGAAGGCCAAACCCAAGAACACCATCGTCTGAGCTCGTCCCAGACCCGCTGGGACGCAGTCGTAGTCGCCTCCTTCACAGTAAACAGTTGAGTTCTTGAACGACGTCATACCGGCCACTTCCTCGCCGAAAATGTACGAGCCGTCCGAGTACTGAGCAGCACAGTTGCCGTACACTTTCCAGCCATCGTCGATGCCTTCCCATCGACGACACGTCACGTCCGTGAAGTCCGTCCCATCTGGACCGCCGCCAGTATTGTAGATGTCGTCCGTCAGCAACACGCCGAATTCCAGTACAGTCCCAAGAGGAACGTGGTCATAGCTCCAGCGAGAAGCAGGAACGCGTTGAAGAGCACGAGCAGCCACAGTCGACCGTGGATCAGCGAAGTCTGCTTGTGACGTGGTTTGTCTGCCATGATGTGTGGGTCGCCCTTCTCCAAGCTTAGCGCGACAGCAGGCATACCGTCCGTGAACAGGTTGAGCAGCAGAATGTGCAGCGCCTCGAGAGGAAGCGGGAACCCGCCAGCCACCGAGATGAAGATCAGGATGATCTCTCCGATGTTCGTGGACAGCAAGAACATGACAAACTTCTGGATGTTGGCGTAGATGACGCGGCCCTTCTCCACAGCCGTGACGATACTGCAGAAGTTGTCGTCCATCAAGATCATGTCGGACGCTCCCTTGGCCACTTCCGTGCCTGAAATCCCCATGGCCACACCGATATCCGCCTCCTTCAACGCTGGTGCGTCGTTGACACCATCTCCAGTCATAGCAGCGATGAGTCCTTGACGTTGAAGAGATTTCACGATCTCGATCTTGTCTTCGGGCTTGGCACGAGCGAACACCAACGTGCGTGACGTGATCTCGTCGATGTCAGCGGGGGGCAAGTACACGTCTCCATTCGGACGAAGCTGCGTGCAGTCTGTCGCTTGAGCCTCCGGGTCCGCGCCCACTTGTAGCAAATCAATGTTCTTGGCGATAGCAACAGCCGTAGCGAGGTAGTCGCCAGTGATCATCACCGTACGGATGGAAGCAGCTCGTGCAGTGGCAATGGCATCGCGCACGCCGTCACGTTCCGGGTCGATAGACGCCACCAGTCCGAGGAACACCAACGGCTTGGACAAGGCTTCAAACTTCTCGTCCACATCGTCGCAGTCTTCCCCGAACGGCAATTCGTGCATCGGCTGGATAGCCACAGCAAGAACACGCAGCGCCTGCGACGATAGCGCGTCCACCGCCTCGAGAATCTCCTGACGCTGCACGTTGTTCAACGTCTCGAACGTGCCATCCTTCCGGCCGTACTGGGTGCAGTTGCGTAAAATGTAGTTCGGTGCGCCCTTCACGTTCGCCACCAGCTTGGGCGGCTGGTCACCTGGAAGCGCCAACGTATCGAACATCGCCATGCCATTCACCACAGGTAGGGCGTTCACTGTGACCATCATCTTACGTGATGAGCTGAACGGTACTTCCACTAGCCGAGGGTAGTCTTCCAGCAGACTATCTTCCCAGATGCCTGCCTTGGCGGCTGCAACGACCAAAGGCGCTTCGGACGAGTTGCCAAACGGAAGCCAACGTGGAGTCTCGCCGTCGTCCCCTTCCACTTGCTTGAGTTGCGTGTTACTGCACAGCACCGAGGCCATCAAAGTCGCGCGAACTTGCACATTGCCGGCCTCCGGTTCGCCTTGACTGCTACCGTCCGAAGCGAGGATAGAGCCTTCAGGTGTGAACCCCTTGCCAGTGATTAAATACTCGCGGAAATCGCCCCAGAGCTTCACTGCAGTCATCTTGCCTTCCGTCAATGTACCCGTCTTGTCGGTACAGATGACTGACGCTGCGCCTAGCGTCTCCACTGACGCGAGTTTACGTACAAGCACATTCTTCTTGACCATCTCGGCCGTACCGGACGACAGACAGATAGTCACGACCATCGGTAGACCCTCGGGAACAGCACTCACGGCCACAGACACAGCAGCCATAATCATAGTCAAGTACGTGGGTCTGTCCGGGTGACGAGGATCTTCATTGCCGCGGATCATACCGACGATAAACACGAGGATGGCCACACCCACCGCGATGAGACCCATGACGTACCCAGTGTGGTGTAGAGCTCGCTGCAGAGGCGTGAGCTTCGGACGGTGCTTGGCGATGCAGTCACCAAGAGGGTTACGGATCCACTTCTTCTCTGCTGATGCATCCGTGCCGCTCTTGGCTTGTAGTAGAGCTGCAATGGAGCCCACCCGCGTGTTCATACCAGTCTCCACTACAATACCACGAGCGTTGCCGGCGGTGATCGTCGTGGACGAGAAGACCATGTTACTCGCTGTCAACTTGGCAGGTTTGCCGGCTCCAGCGGGGTGGATCGGAGCGTTGTATTTCTTGGGGACATCCTCCGAGTCGCCCGTGAGCAGCATCTCGTTACACTTGAGATCGACACTAGTGAACAGCCGAATGTCAGCACGCACACCGTCGCCTGTGACGAGGATCTGTCCACCACTTGTTGCATCCCGTCACCGATGACAAGCGACTGCAGACGAGTGAAGATGCAAAGATCTCTCGACATCCAACTGCAGCCGAAAGCTCGAGCGCACTTTCAACACTCTTTCCCCGCCAAGGACGAGACTTGTTTGGTCAGCTTCTCCTGAGTTTCATGGTCTCGGAGATGGGGGCATTCGCGCTTCAGGGACGATGTAACAGACCTCTCGTCAGCATGGAAAGGGTAAATTCTGGTTCTTTTGTGCAATTTCGATAATCACATTATGTGGACCACATCGCTGAGAAGTCATTTTCCCAGATTATGTGGACCACAGAACGAAGAGTCGCATCTCCCGTGAGTTATCAGAAAAAGGAGCGGCAACAGCGCTTGAGCCATTTGTGACGACGATTATGCAGCGCACCGCCTTACCACCGCGAGCGTACCGTCATATACTGCAGCAACAGCAGACAGTCGGCGAAGAGCGATTGAAGTGCTCAACACTTCTGGTAACACGACAACCGCCGCAAAACTCGTAGCGTGCAGCCTGCTACCTGCCGTTGTACAGACGCAATAGTTGAGCGTCAGCGACGCAAACTTGTGTATCTAGACTCCACGACACAACGCGCACGCGGATTACGGCATTCCGTCGTGGGGCCATACGTGTATCACACGAACGCCGCACTTCAGCAAGCTGCTGTATCTTGTCCTCTGCAAAGTGCAAGGCTGCCTACACATGCGCGAGACGGTGAGAGTGTGACACTAACGTGACACAAGCATGGCGATGCGCGGTGTCTGTTTTGTATGTGGACGACCATCTCCTCTCGAAAGCCCATACTCCGCAACAATGACTCACCAACACACGTCGTTCCCACAGTAGCGACAGCAATGCCGACCAGTGTATCTCGTTACAAATGGTAGTGCTTGGTGGCAACAGAATCGCCGCCATCGACGTGGGCAGTATTGCGCGACCAGCAGAATATGCATGGCACCGGCAAGCTGTCGGCGACAGTACCGACGACGTTGAAGCTGCTAGTTTGTCGAAAACAGCGACGCGTTGGAGTAGAACGCTGGTGCCGACAACACTGGCGACAATAACTTGAACGTGACAGCATTGGTCCTGGCAACGCCGGCAGCTTGGGAGAGCGACATCGGGGCTGGACTTGAAAGCGACCGCATTACTCGTAGCAACGCCGACGACATAGAGCTGGTAGCGTTGACACCGATAACACAGACAACATGAACGTACGACTTGAGAGTGGAAGTACTAGTGCCGGTAGAGCCGATGACGCGGTAGAGATGGCGCCAGCAGCGATGGCATGAAATTGGCAGCGCTGGCACCGACAACATCAATCGCTTGGGGGTGGCATTGGGGTCTGTGTCACCGACGACGTGAGCTTGGTACCGTTGATACCGACAGCACCAACAGCCTGGGCGTGGTAGCATAGGTGGCGGCAACGGCAAAGACTTTGAAGCGGCAGCAATGACATCAACAGCCAGGAGCTGCGGTAATGTTGCGTACACTCTGGATGGCACTTGGGAAAATGACCGTCCTCGGCTTGGGTCGACACTGATAGAAGGTGTACGAGTCACAACACAGCACCGCCAACACATAATCAGTGGCAGGGATCACATCATCAGTGGCAGGAACAAGTGTGATCTTGAGCAAAGCCTGCAGCTTGGTGCTACCGCAATCACTGCTGTAGACGCAATTGCAACCGCGAACAGCCCCCACGCTAGCCTGCACATTCATAAGGTGGCTTCCAGATGAGGTCGAGGACGAGCATATATGTGGAGGCTCACACAGCTTCCACTCCTTTGAATGGCTTCTCAATGGACCTCATGGTGCCAGAAACGGTGGCTTGATCCATGTTGAGGGCTTGTTGCATCCAGGCATCTTGATCAGACTAGCGACAGCTGACGTGGCAGCTCTGGCATGGTAGACGCATTGGCGTCGTGGACTGGAGCCTTGACAGCAACTTGGCCTAGCTCTAGTTGATACACAACTTGAGCGAGCTTGATCCGTGCTCCTGGTTTCAGGAGTCAACCGAGGGAGACTTGAGTGTCGTGTAGCGCTTCGTGCAGGATCTTGACACAAAACCACGCTTGGGGGCGGACTTCGGCTGTGTTGGGGGCTAGTCCCAATCTTCAGCCCACAGCTGGGTGGACGAATGGACGACTGCCAATGCTGAAGTCGGTGTATGTAAATTAAGTGAGCTTCGACGCACAGAAGTAGGCGAGACTACCGAGGTGTCAATCTCACAAGATCGAGATATGACTACATGGGCGCCAAATCTCAAGCACGGTAGTGGTAGCATTTCGAGGCGCTTGTTGTCTCCGAGGCAGATTCGCGAATGAGGCCGAATAAACAAACGGCGGATGAAGGCGAATGGACGGTGACCAACCACTTATCCACCACCGCTCTGCAGCCACCCCATCCGGGTTTCGTGCATGTTCGGGGCTACGCGCTCGTCGATCGTACTCACTTTGACGGATTCACACAATGTCTTTTCGTATGAAGTTTTGAGTTTCACCTTTCGCAGCATATTTTGATAGTAATGACTTGCCATAGTAAACGCAAGCATTACCACCATTATTCACTATAAAAGATGAGGTCCAGCCGATCCCTCTTTTATCTTGGTCTACATTTTTCTTGCTGCTGATCCGTATACTGCCAGTTTGTATTCTCGAAAGAACCCGTCGCAGCGCAATCAACAAACCCGGCCCAAATTGAGCCCTCCGCCCTCCCATAAGTGATAAAGCCCACCTCCGCCCTCGCATAAGTGATAAAGCCCGAATCAGCTATTCAGACTCAGATCCAGCCTGAGCATTTTACATGTAATACTGTAGCATTTTTGTAACCACAGCAATATCGTGAGTACAGTCTCCTAGACAGCAGAGATTTTCTCTGGTAACTCCCTGAGTTACCAAATACACATGTACTTCAGCATCTAGGACGCCTACAATATCTGCATTTAACTGTGTTTCAATAAGCATTCATGTTGATAAATCCATTAACCGCAAAGCTTACTACACTCGGCCTCTGCTCTTGGGGCTCGAGAACGGCAGTTTTTCCTGCCTTAGCGCACGTCGATCCATACGCAATACACACTTTCGTCACCTTCGCTCCCAAGGTGACATAGTCGCCTTTTACTCTCGCTTAAGTCCACGATGAGCTCCACCCGCTTCAAGCCTCTCAACATGATGACGCACATGCCGAATCTCGAGCAAAATCTCCTCGAACCCGCTCTTCATGTGGTCCCAGCGAGCCTGCGCCCGGTCCTTCCGTCGCAAATAGGCCTTCAGAATCTCACCCCAGAACGCGTTGTTGACTGCAACAGCTCCGACCACAAGCCACTGATACCACGGAATGTACTCGAATCCAAAGATGTCGTCCATGATAACAGGGACGTTGCTCACGAGCACCGTCAAAATCACCGACATACACGCCGCCAACTGCATGTAGCCATTCGACAACATCCGTGCAAACACAGGCTCCGTGAAGTGACGCACCGTGTAAGCTCGCAGCACCTCCGTGAAGGCCAAACCCAAGAACACCATCGTCTGAGCTCGTCCCAGACCCGCTGGGACGCAGTCGTAGTCGCCTCCTTCACAGTAAACAGTTGAGTTCTCGAACGACGTCATACCGGCCACTTCCTCGCCGAAAATGTACGAGCCGTCCGAGTACTGAGCAGCACAGTTGCCGTACACTTTCCAGCCATCGTCGATGCCTTCCCATCGACGACACGTCACGTCCGTGAAGTCCGTCCCATCTGGACCGCCGCCAGTATTGTAGATGTCGTCCGTCAGCAACACGCCGAAGTTCCAGTACAGTCCCAAGAGGAACGTGGTCATAGCTCCAGCGAGAAGCAGGAACGCGTTGAAGAGCACGAGCAGCCACAGTCGACCGTGGATCAGCGAAGTCTGCTTGTGACGTGGTTTGTCTGCCATGATGTGTGGGTCGCCCTTCTCTAAGCTTAGCGCGACAGCAGGCATACCGTCCGTGAACAGGTTGAGCAGCAGAATGTGCAGCGCCTCGAGAGGAAGCGGGAACCCGCCAGCCACCGAGATGAAGATCAGGATGATCTCTCCGATGTTCGTGGACAGCAAGAACATGACAAACTTCTGGATGTTGGCGTAGATGACGCGGCCCTTCTCCACAGCCGTGACGATACTGCAGAAGTTGTCGTCCATCAAGATCATGTCGGACGCTCCCTTGGCCACTTCCGTGCCTGAAATCCCCATGGCCACACCGATATCCGCCTCCTTCAACGCTGGTGCGTCGTTGACACCATCTCCAGTCATAGCAGCGATGAGTCCTTGACGTTGAAGAGATTTCACGATCTCGATCTTGTCTTCGGGCTTGGCACGAGCGAACACCAACGTGCGTGACGTGATCTCGTCGATGTCAGCGGGGGGCAAGTACACGTCTCCATTCGGACGAAGCTGCGTGCAGTCTGTCGCTTGAGCCTCCGGGTCCGCGCCCACTTGTAGCAAATCAATGTTCTTGGCGATGGCAACAGCCGTAGCGAGGTAGTCGCCAGTGATCATCACCGTACGGATGGAAGCAGCTCGTGCAGTGGCAATGGCATCGCGCACGCCGTCACGTTCCGGGTCGATAGACGCCACCAGTCCGAGAAACACTAACGGCTTGGACAAGGCTTCAAACTTCTCGTCCACATCGTCGCAGTCTTCCCCGAACGGCAATTCGTGCATCGGCTGGATAGCCACAGCAAGAACACGCAGCGCCTGCGACGATAGCGCGTCCACCGCCTCGAGAATCTCCTGACGCTGCACATTGTTCAACGTCTCAAACGTGCCATCCTTCCGGCAGTACTGGGTGCAGTTGCGTAGAATGTAGTTCGGTGCGCCCTTCACGTTCGCCACCAGCTTGGGCGGCTGGTCACCTGGAAGCGCCAACGTATCGAACATCGCCATGCCATTCACCACAGGTAGGGCGTTCACTGTGACCATCATCTTACGTGATGAGCTGAACGGTACTTCCACTAGCCGAGGGTAGTCTTCCAGCAGACTATCTTCCCAGATGCCTGCCTTAGCGGCTGCAACGACCAAAGGCGCCTCGGACGAGTTGCCAAACGGAAGCCAACGTGGAGTCTCGCCGTCGTCCCCTTCCACTTGCTTGAGTTGCGTGTTACTGCACAGCACCGAGGCCATCAAAGTCGCGCGAACTTGCACATTGCCGGCCTCCGGTTCGCCTTGACTGCTACCGTCCGAAGCGAGGATAGAGCCTTCAGGTGTGAACCCCTTGCCAGTAATTGAATACTCGCGGAAATCGCCCCAGAGCTTCACTGCAGTCATCTTGCCTTCCGTCAATGTACCCGTCTTGTCGGTACAGATGACCGACGCTTCGCCTAGCGTCTCCACTGACGC
The DNA here is from genome assembly GCF_000142945.1 of Phytophthora infestans T30-4. NCBI lineage: Eukaryota > Oomycota > Peronosporomycetes > Peronosporales > Peronosporaceae > Phytophthora > Phytophthora infestans. Next base: position 1,714,133 of record NW_003303756.1, read on the forward strand.
GAGTTTACGTACAAGCACATTCTTCTTGACCATCTCGGCCGTACCGGACGACAGACAGATAGTCACGACCATCGGTAGACCCTCGGGAACAGCACTCACGGCCACAGACACAGCAGCCATAATCATAGTCAAGTACGTGGGTCTGTCCGGGTGATGAGGGTCTTCATTGCCGCGGATCATACCGACGATAAACACGAGGATGGCCACACCCACCGCGATGAGACCCATGACGTACCCAGTGTGGTGTAGAGCTCGCTGCAGAGGCGTGAGCTTCGAACGGTGCTTGGCGATGCAGTCACCAAGCGGGTTACGGATCCACTTCTTCTCTGCAGACGCATCCGTGCCGCTCTTGGCTTGTAGTAGAGCTGCAATGGAGCCCACACGCGTGTTCATACCAGTCTCCACTACAATACCACGAGCGTTGCCGGCGGTGATCGTCGTGGACGAGAAGACCATGTTACTCGCTGTCAACTTGGCAGGTTTGCCGGCTCCAGCGGGGTGGATCGGAGCGTTGTATTTCTTGGGGACATCCTCCGATTCGCCCGTCAGCAGCATCTCGTTACACTTGAGATCGACACTAGTGAACAGCCGAATGTCAGCAGGCACAACGTCGCCTGTGACGAGGATCACGATGTCTCCAGGCACCAGCTGCTTGCTGTCTACCACTTGTTGCATCCCGTCACGGATGACAAGCGACTGCAGACGAGTGAAGATGCAAAGATCTCTCGACATCCAACTGCAGCCGAAAGCTCGAGCGCACTTTCAACACTCTTTCCCCGCAAAGTTACCCCTAAGGACGAGACTTGTTTGTTCAGCTTCTCCTGAGTTTCATGGTCTCGGAGATGGGTGCATTCGCGCTTCAGGGACGATGTAGCAGACCTCTCGTCAGCATGAAAGGCAATTCTGGTTCTTTTGTGCAGTTTCTATAATCACATTTTGTGGACCACATCGTTGAGAAGTCATTTTCCCAGATTATGTGGACCACAGAACGAAGAGTCGCATCTCCCGTGAGTTATCAGAAAAAGGAGCGGCAACAGCGCTTGAGCCATTTGTGACGACGATTATGCAGCGCACCGCCTTACCACCGCGAGCATACCGTCATCTACTGCAGCAACAGCAGACAGCCGGCGAAGAGCGATTGAAGTGCTCAACACTTCTGGTAACACGACCACCGCCGTAAAACTCGTAGCGTGCAGCCTGCTACCTGCCGTTGTACAGACGCAATAGTTGAGCGTCAGCGACGCAAACTTGTGTATCTAGACTCCACGACACAACGCGCACGCAGATTACGGCATTCCGTCGTGGTGCCATACGTGTATCACACGAACGCCGCGCTTCAGCAAGCTGCTGTATCTTGTCCTCTGCAAAGTGCAAGGCTGCCTACACATGCGCGAGACGGTGAGAGTGTGACACTAACGTGACACAAGCATGGCGATGCGCGGTGTCTGTTATGTATGTGGACGACCATCTCCTCTCGAAAGCCCTTACTCCGCAACAATGACTCACCAACACACGTCGTTCTCACAGTAGCGGCAGCAACGCCGACCAGTGTATCTCGTTACAAATGGTAGTGCTTGGTGGCAACAGAATCGCCGCCATCGACGTGGGCAGTATTGCGCGACCAGCAGAATATGCATGGCACCGGCAAGCTGTCGGCGACAGTACCGACGACGTGAAGCTGCTAGTTTGTCGAAAACAGCGACGCCTTGGAGTAGAACGCTGGTGCCGACAACACTGGCGACAATAACTTGAACGTGACAGCATTGGTCCTGGCAACGCCGGCAGCTTGGGAGAGCGACATCGGGGCTGGACTTGAAAGCGACCGCATTACTCGTAGCAACGCCGACGGCATAGAGCTGGTAGCGTTGACACCGATAACACAGACAACATGAAAGTGGAAGATTTAGTGACGGCAACACCAACGACTTGAGAGTGGAAGTACTAGTGCCGGTAGAGCCGATGACGCGGTAGAGATGGCGCCAGCAGCGATGGCATGAAATTGGCAGCGCTGGCACCGACAACATCAATCGCTTGGGGGTGGCATTGGGGTCTGTGTCACCGACGACGTGAGCTTGGTACCGTTGATACCGACAGCACCAACAGCCTGGGCGTGGTAGCATAGGTGGCGGCAACGGCAAAGACTTTGAAGCGGCAGCAATGACATCAACAGCCAGGAGCTGCGGTTGTGTTTGCGTACACTCTGGATGGCACTTGGGAAAATGACCGTCCTCGGCTTGGGTCGACACTGATAGAAGGTGTACGAGTCACAACACAGCACCGCCAACACATAATCAGTGGCAGGGATCACATCATCAGTGGCAGGAACTAGTGTGACCTTGAGCAAAGCCTGCAGCTTGGTGCTACCGCAATCACTGCTGTAGACGCAATTGCAACCGCGAACAGCCCCCACGCTAGCCTGCACATTCATAAGGTGGCTTCCAGATGAGGTCGAGGACGAGCATATATGTGGAGGCTCACACAGCTTCCACTCCTTTGAATGGCTTCTCAATGGACCTCATGGTGCCAGAAACGGTGGCTTGATCCATGTTGAGGGCTTATTGCATCCAGGCATCTTGATCAGACTAGCGACAGCTGACGTGGCAGCTCTGGCATGGTAGACGCATTGGCGTCGTGGACTGGAGCCTTGACAGCAACTTGGCCTAGCTCTAGTTGATACACAACTTGGGCGAGCTTGATCCGTGCTCCTGGTTTCAGGAGTCAACCGAGGGAGACTTGAGTGTCGTGTAGCGCTCGTACAGGATCTTGACACAAAACACGCTTGGGGGCGGACTTCGGCTGTGTTGGGGCTAGTCTCAATCTTCAGCCCACAGCTGGGTGGACGAATGGATGACTGTCAATGTTGAAGTCGGTGTATATAAATTGTGTGAGCTTCGAGTTTGCGTCCGCACAGAAGGCGAGACTACCGAGGTGTCAATCTCACAAGATCGAGATATGACTACATGGGCGCCAAATCTCAAGCACGGTAGTGGTAGCATTTCGAGGCGCTTGTTGTCTCCGAGGCAGATTCGCGAATGAGGCCGAATAAACAAACGGCGGATGAAGGCGAATGGACGGTGACCAACCACTTATCCACCACCGCTCTGCAGCCACCCCATCCGGGTTTCGTGCATGTTCGGGGCTACGCGCTCGTCGATCGTACTCACTTTGACGGATTCACACAATGTCTTTTCGTATGAAGTTTTGAGTTTCACCTTTCGCAGCATATTTTGATAGTAATGACTTGCCATAGTAAACGCAAGCATTACCACCATTATTCACTATAAAAGATGAGGTCCAGCCGATCCCTCTTTTATCTTGGTCTACATTTTTCTTGCTGCTGATCCGTATACTGCCAGTTTGTATTCTCGAAAGAACCCGTCGCAGCGCAATCAGCAAACCCGGCCCAAATTGAGCCCTCCGCCCTCCCATAAGTGATAAAGCCCAGTCCGTAACCTCCGCCCTCGCATAAGTGATAAAGCCCAAATCAGCTATTCAGACTCAGATCCAGCCTGAGCATTTTACATGTAACATTGTAGCATTTTTGTAGCCACAGCAATATCGTGAGTACAGTCTCCTAGACGGCAGAGATTTGTACTTCAGCATCTAGGACGCCTACAATATCTCCATTTAACTGTGTTTCAATAAGCATTCATCAATGAGCATTCATGTTGATAAATTCATTAACCGCAATGCTAACTACACTCGGTCTCTGCTCTTGGGGCTCGAGAACGAACTCACGCGGCAGTTTTTCCTAGTCTTAGCTGCCTTAACGCACGTCGATCCATACGCAATACACACTTTCGTCACCTTCGCTCCCAAGGTGACATTGTCGCCTTTTACTCACGCTTGAGTCCACGATGAGCTCCACCCGCTTCAAGCCTCTCAACATGATGGCGCACATGCCGGATCTCGAGCAAAATCTCCTCGAACCCGCTCTTCATGTGGTCCCAGCGAGCCTGCGCCCGGTCCTTCCGTCGCAAATAGGCCTTCAGGATCTCACCCCAGAACGCGTTGTTGACTGCAACAGCTCCGACCACAAGCCACTGATACCACGGAATGTACTCGAATCCAAAGATGTCGTCCATGATAACAGGGACGTTGCTCACGAGCACCGTCAAAATCACCGACATACACGCCGCCAACTGCATGTAGCCATTCGACAACATCCGTGCGAACACAGGCTCCGTGAAGTGACGCACCGTGTAGGCTCGCAGCACCTCCGTGAAGGCCAAACCCAAGAACACCATCGTCTGAGCTCGTCCCAGACCCGCTGGGACGCAGTCGTAGTCGCCTCCTTCACAGTAAACAGTCGAGTTCTCATACGACGTCATACCGGCCACTTCCTCGCCGAAAATGTACGAGCCGTCCGAGTACTGAGCAGCACAGTTGCCGTACACTTTCCAGCCATCGTCGATGCCTTCCCATCGACGACACGTCACGTCCGTGAAGTCCGTCCCATCTGGACCGCCGCCAGTATTGTAGATGTCGTCCGTCAGCAACACGCCGAAGTTCCAGTACAGTCCCAAGAGGAACGTGGTCATAGCTCCAGCGAGAAGCAGGAACGCGTTGAAGAGCACGAGCAGCCACAGTCGACCGTGGATCAGCGAAGTCTGCTTGTGACGTGGTTTGTCTGCCATGATGTGTGGGTCGCCCTTCTCCAAGCTTAGAGCGACAGCAGGCATACCGTCCGTGAACAGGTTGAGCAGCAGAATGTGCAGCGCCTCGAGAGGAAGCGGGAACCCGCCAGCCACCGAGATGAAGATCAGGATGATCTCTCCGATGTTCGTGGATAGCAAAAACATGACAAACTTCTGGATGTTGGCGTAGATGACGCGGCCCTTCTCCACAGCCGTGACGATACTGCAGAAGTTGTCGTCCATCAAGATCATGTCGGACGCTCCCTTGGCCACTTCCGTGCCTGAAATCCCCATGGCCACACCGATATCCGCCTCCTTCAACGCTGGTGCGTCGTTGACACCATCTCCAGTCATAGCAGCGATGAGTCCTTGACGTTGAAGAGATTTCACGATCTCGATCTTGTCTTCGGGCTTGGCACGAGCGAACACCAACGTGCGTGACGTGATCTCGTCGATGTCAGCGGGGGGCAAGTACACGTCTCCATTCGGACGAAGCTGCGTGCAGTCTGTTGCTTGAGCCTCCGGGTCCGCGCCCACTTGTAGCAAATCAATGTTCTTGGCGATGGCAACAGCCGTAGCGAGGTAGTCGCCAGTGATCATCACCGTACGGATGGAAGCAGCTCGTGCAGTGGCAATGGCATCGCGCACGCCGTCACGTTCCGGGTCGATAGACGCCACCAGTCCGAGGAACACCAACGGCTTGGACAAGGCTTCAAACTTCTCGTCCACATCGTCGCAGTCTTCCCCGAACGGCAATTCGTGCATCGGCTGGATAGCCACAGCAAGAACACGCAGCGCCTGCGACGATAGCGCGTCCACCGCCTCGAGAATCTCCTGACGCTGCACATTGTTCAACGTCTCGAACGTGCCATCCTTCCGGCAGTACTGGGTGCAGTTGCGTAAAATGTAGTTCGGTGCGCCCTTCACGTTCGCCACCAGCTTGGGCGGCTGGTCACCTGGAAGCGCCAACGTATCGAACATCGCCATGCCATTCACCACAGGTAGGGCGTTCACTGTGACCATCATCTTACGTGATGAGCTGAACGGTACTTCCACTAGCCGAGGGTAGTCTTCCAGCAGACTATCTTCCCAGATCCCTGCCTTAGCGGCTGCAACGACCAAAGGCGCCTCGGACGAGTTGCCAAACGGAAGCCAACGTGGAGTCTCGCCGTCGTCCCCTTCCACTTGCTTGAGTTGCGTGTTACTGCACAGCACCGAGGCCATCAAAGTCGCGCGAACTTGCACATTGCCGGCCTCCGGTTCGCATTGACTGCTACCGTCCGAAGCGAGGATAGAGCCTTCAGGTGTGAACCCCTTGCCAGTGATTGAATACTCGCGGAAATCGCCCCAGAGCTTCACTGCAGTCATCTTGCCTTCCGTCAATGTACCCGTCTTGTCGGTACAGATGACTGACGCTGCGCCTAGCGTCTCCACTGACGCGAGTTTACGTACAAGCACATTCTTCTTGACCATCTCGGCCGTACCGGACGACAGACAGATAGTCACGACCATCGGTAGACCCTCGGGAACAGCACTCACGGCCACAGACACAGCAGCCATGATCATAGTCAAGTACGTGGGTCTGTCCGGGTGACGAGGGTCTTCATTGCCGCGGATCATACCGACGATAAACACGAGGATGGCCACACCCACCGCGATGAGACCCATGACGTACCCAGTGTGGTGTAGAGCTCGCTGCAGAGGCGTGAGCTTCGGACGGTGCTTGGCGATGCAGTCACCAAGAGGGTTACGGATCCACTTCTTCTCTGCAGACGCATCCGTGCCGCTCTTGGCTTGTAGTAGAGCTGCAATGGAGCCCACCCGCGTGTTCATACCAGTCTCCACTACAATACCACGAGCGTTGCCGGCGGTGATCGTCGTGGACGAGAAGACCATGTTACTCGCTGTCAACTTGGCAGGTTTGCCGGCTCCAGCGGGGTGGATCGGAGCGTTGTATTTCTTGGGGACATCCTCCGAGTCGCCCGTGAGCAGCATCTCGTTACACTTGAGATCGACACTAGTGAACAGCCGAATGTCAGCAGGCACACCGTCGCCTGTGACGAGGATCTGTCCACCACTTGTTGCATCCCGTCACGGATGACAAGCGACTGCAGACGAGTGAAGATGCAAAGATCTCTCGACATCCAACTGCAGCCGAAAGCTCGAGCGCACTTTCAACACTCTTTCCCCGCCAAGGACGAGACTTGTTTGGTCAGCTTCTCCTGAGTTTCATGGTCTCGGAGATGGGGGCATTCGCGCTTCAGGGACGATGTAACAGACCTCTCGTCAGCATGGAAGGTAATTCTGGTTCTTTTGTGCAATTTCGATAATCACATTATGTGGACCACATCGCTGAGAAGTCATTTTCCCAGATTATGTGGACCACAGAACGAAGAGTCGCATCTTCCGTGAGTTATCAGAAAAAGGAGCGGCAACAGCGCTTGAGCCATTTGTGACGACGATTATGCAGCGCACCGCCTTACCACCGCGAGCGTACCGTCATATACTGCAGCAACAGCAGACAGTCGGCGAAGAGCGATTGAAGTGCTCAACACTTCTGGTAACACGACAACCGCCGCAAAACTCGTAGCGTGCAGCCTGCTACCTGCCGTTGTACAGACGCAATAGTTGAGCGTCAGCGACGCAAACTTGTGTATCTAGACTCCACGACACAACGCGCACGCGGATTACGGCATTCCGTCGTGGGGCCATACGTGTATCACACGAACGCCGCACTTCAGCAAGCTGCTGTATCTTGTCCTCTGCAAAGTGCAAGGCTGCCTACACATGCGCGAGACGGTGAGAGTGTGACACTAACGTGACACAAGCATGGCGATGCGCGGTGTCTGTTTTGTATGTGGACGACCATCTCCTCTCGAAAGCCCATACTCCGCAACAATGACTCACCAACACACGTCGTTCCCACAGTAGCGGCAGCAACGCCGACCAGTGTATCTCGTTACAAATGGTAGTGCTTGGTGGCAACAGAATCGCCGCCATCGACGTGGGCAGTATTGCGCGACCAGCAGAATATGCATGGCACCGGCAAGCTGTCGGCGACAGTACCGACGACGTGAAGCTGCTAGTTTGTCGAAAACAGCGACGCCTTGGAGTAGAACGCTGGTGCCGACAACACTGGCGACAATAACTTGAACGTGACAGCATTGGTCCTGGCAACGCCGGCAGCTTGGGAGAGCGACATCGGGGCTGGACTTGAAAGCGACCGCATTACTCGTAGCAACGCCGACGGCATAGAGCTGGTAGCGTTGACACCGATAACACAGACAACATGAAAGTGGAAGATTTAGTGACGGCAACACCAACGACTTGAGAGTGGAAGTACTAGTGCCGGTAGAGCCGATGACGTGGTAGAGATGGCGCCAGCAGCGATGGCATGAAATTGGCAGCGCTGGCACCGACAACATCAATCGCTTGGGGGTGGCATTGGGGTCTGTGTCACCGACGACGTGAGCTTGGTACCGTTGATACCGACAGCACCAACAGCCTGGGCGTGGTAGCATAGGTGGCGGCAACGGCAAAGACTTTGAAGCGGCAGCAATGACATCAACAGCCAGGAGCTGCGGTTGTGTTTGCGTACACTCTGGATGGCACTTGGGAAAATGACCGTCCTCGGCTTGGGTCGACACTGATAGAAGGTGTACGAGTCACAACACAGCACCGCCAACACATAATCAGTGGCAGGGATCACATCATCAGTGGCAGGAACTAGTGTGACCTTGAGCAAAGCCTGCAGCTTGGTGCTACCGCAATCACTGCTGTAGACGCAATTGCAACCGCGAACAGCCCCCACGCTAGCCTGCACATTCATAAGGTGGCTTCCAGATGAGGTCGAGGACGAGCATATATGTGGAGGCTCACACAGCTTCCACTCCTTTGAATGGCTTCTCAATGGACCTCATGGTGCCAGAAACGGTGGCTTGATCCATGTTGAGGGCTTGTTGCATCCAGGCATCTTGATCAGACTAGCGACAGCTGACGTGGCAGCTCTGGCATGGTAGACGCATTGGCGTCGTGGACTGGAGCCTTGACAGCAGCTTGGCCTAGCTCTAGTTGATACACAACTTGAGCGAGCTTGATCCGTGCTCCGGGTCTCAGGAGTCAACCGAGGGAGACTTGAGTGTCGTGTAGCGCTTCGTGCAGGATCTTGACACAAAACACGCTTGGGGGCGGACTTCGGCTGTGTTGGGGCTAGTCCCAATCTTCAGCCCACAGCTGGGTGGACGAATGGACGACTGCCAATGCTGAAGTCGGTGTATGTAAATTAAGTGAGCTTCGACGCACAGAAGAAGGCGAGACTACCGAGGTGTCAATCTCACAAGATCGAGATATGACTACATGGGCGCCAAATCTCAAGCACGGTAGTGGTAGCATTTCGAGGTGCTTGTTGTCTCCGAGGCAGATTCGCGAATGAGGCCAAATAAACAAAAGGCGGATGGAGGCGAATGGACGGTGACCAACCACTTATCCACCACCGCTCTGCAGCCACCCCATCCGGGTTTCGTGCATGTCCGGGGCCGTTGTCAGCTATGCGCTCGTCGATCGTACTCACTTTGACGGGCTCACCCCAATGTCTTTTCGTATGAAGTTTGAAGTTTTACCTTTCGCAGTATATTTTGATAGTAATGGCTTGCCATAGTAAACGCAAGCATTACCACCATTATTCACTATATGAGGTCCAGCCAATCCCTCTTTTATCTTGGTCTACATTTTTCTTGCTGCTGATCCGTATACTGCCAGTTTGTATTCTCGAAAGAACCCGTCGCAGCGCAATCAACAAACCCGGCCCAAATTGAGCCCTCCGCCCTCCCATAAGTGATAAAGCCCAGTCCGTACCCCACCTCCGCCCTCGCATAAGTGATAAAGCCCAAATCAGCTATTCAGACTCAGATCCAGCCTGAGCATTTTACTAATGTAAGTCTAGCATTTTTGTAACCACAGCAATATCGTGAGTACAGTCTCCTAGACAGCAGAGATTTTCTCTGGTAACTCCCTGAGTTACCAAATACACATGTACTTCAGCATCTAGGACGCCTACAATATCTGCATTTAACTGTGTTTCAATAAGCATTCATGTTGATAAATCCATTAACCGCAAAGCTTACTACACTCGGCCTCTGCTCTTGGGGCTCGAGAACGAGCTCACGCGGCAGTTTTTCCTAGTCGTAGCTGCCTTAGCGCACGTCAATCCATACGCAATACACACTTTCGTCACCTTCGCTCCCAAGGTGACATAGTCGCCTTTTACTCTCGCTTAAGTCCACGATGAGCTCCACCCGCTTCAAGCCTCTCAACATGATGACGCACATGCCGAATCTCGAGCAAAATCTCCTCGAACCCGCTCTTCATGTGGTCCCAGCGAGCCTGCGCCCGGTCCTTCCGTCGCAAATAGGCCTTCAGAATCTCACCCCAGAACGCGTTGTTGACTGCAACAGCTCCGACCACAAGCCACTGATACCACGGAATGTACTCGAATCCAAAGATGTCGTCCATGATAACAGGGACGTTGCTCACGAGCACCGTCAAAATCACCGACATACACGCCGCCAACTGCATGTAGCCATTCGACAACATCCGTGCAAACACAGGCTCCGTGAAGTGACGCACCGTGTAGGCTCGCAGCACCTCCGTGAAGGCCAAACCCAAGAACACCATCGTCTGAGCTCGTCCCAGACCCGCTGGGACGCAGTCGTAGTCGCCTCCTTCACAGTAAACAGTTGAGTTCTCGAACGACGTCATACCGGCCACTTCCTCGCCGAAAATGTACGAGCCGTCCGAGTACTGAGCAGCACAGTTGCCGTACACTTTCCAGCCATCGTCGATGCCTTCCCATCGACGACACGTCACGTCCGTGAAGTCCGTCCCATCTGGACCGCCGCCAGTATTGTAGATGTCGTCCGTCAGCAACACGCCGAAGTTCCAGTACAGTCCCAAGAGGAACGTGGTCATAGCTCCAGCGAGAAGCAGGAACGCGTTGAAGAGCACGAGCAGCCACAGTCGACCGTGGATCAGCGAAGTCTGCTTGTGACGTGGTTTGTCTGCCATGATGTGTGGGTCGCCCTTCTCCAAGCTTAGCGCGACAGCAGGCATACCGTCCGTGAACAGGTTGAGCAGCAGAATGTGCAGCGCCTCGAGAGGAAGCGGGAACCCGCCAGCAACCGAGATGAAGATCAGGATGATCTCTCCGATGTTCGTGGACAGCAAGAACATGACAAACTTCTGGATGTTGGCGTAGATGACGCGGCCCTTCTCCACAGCCGTGACGATACTGCAGAAGTTGTCGTCCATCAAGATCATGTCGGACGCTCCCTTGGCCACTTCCGTGCCTGAAATCCCCATGGCCACACCGATATCCGCCTCCTTCAACGCTGGTGCGTCGTTGACACCATCTCCAGTCATAGCAGCGATGAGTCCTTGACGTTGAAGAGATTTCACGATCTCGATCTTGTCTTCGGGCTTGGCACGAGCGAACACCAACGTGCGTGACGTGATCTCGTCGATGTCAGCGGGGGGCAAGTAGACATCTCCATTCGGACGAAGCTGCGTGCAGTCTCTTGCTTGAGCCTCCGGGTCCGCGCCCACTTGTAGCAAATCAATGTTCTTGGCGATGGCAACAGCCGTAGCGAGGTAGTCGCCAGTGATCATCACCGTACGGATGGAAGCAGCTCGTGCAGTGGCAATGGCATCGCGCACGCCGTCACGTTCCGGGTCGATAGACGCCACCAGTCCGAGGAACACCAACGGCTTGGACAAGGCTTCAAACTTCTCGTCCACATCGTCGCAGTCTTCCCCGAACGGCAATTCGTGCATCGGCTGGATAGCCACAGCAAGAACACGCAGCGCCTGCGACGATAGCGCGTCCACCGCCTCGAGAATCTCCTGACGCTGCACGTTGTTCAACGTCTCGAACGTGCCATCCTTCCGGCCGTACTGGGTGCAGTTGCGTAAAATGTAGTTCGGTGCGCCCTTCACGTTCGCCACCAGCTTGGGCGGCTGGTCACCTGGAAGCGCCAACGTATCGAACATCGCCATGCCATTCACCACAGGTAGGGCGTTCACTGTGACCATCATCTTACGTGATGAGCTGAACGGTACTTCCACTAGCCGAGGATAGTCTTCCAGCAGACTATCTTCCCAGATCCCTGTCTTAGCGGCTGCAACGACCAAAGGCGCCTCGGACGAGTTGCCAAACGGAAGCCAACGTGGAGTCTCGCCGTCGTCCCCTTCCACTTGCTTGAGTTGCGTGTTACTGCACAGCACCGAGGCCATCAAAGTCGCGCGAACTTGCACATTGCCGGCCTCCGGTTCGCATTGACTGCTACCGTCCGAAGCGAGGATAGAGCCTTCAGGTGTGAACCCCTTGCCAGTGATTGAATACTCGCGGAAATCGCCCCAGAGCTTCACTGCAGTCATCTTGCCTTCCGTCAATGTTCCCGTCTTGTCGGTACAGATGACCGACGCTGCGCCTAGCGTCTCCACTGACGCGAGTTTACGTACAAGCACATTCTTCTTGACCATCTCGGCCGTACCGGACGACAGACAGATAGTCACGACCATCGGTAGACCCTCGGGAACAGCACTCACGGCCACAGACACAGCAGCCATAATCATAGTCAAGTACGTGGGTCTGTCCGGGTGACGAGGGTCTTCATTGCCGCGGATCATACCGACGATAAACACGAGGATGGCCACACCCACCGCGATAAGACCCATGACGTACCCAGTGTGGTGTAGAGCTCGCTGCAGAGGCGTGAGCTTCGGACGGTGCTTGGCGATGCAGTCACCAAGAGGGTTACGGATCCACTTCTTCTCTGCTGATGCATCCGTGCCGCTCTTGGCTTGTAGTAGAGCTGCAATGGAGCCCACCCGCGTGTTCATACCAGTCTCCACTACAATACCACGAGCGTTGCCGGCGGTGATCGTCGTGGACGAGAAGACCATGTTACTCGCTGTCAACTTGGCAGGTTTGCCGGCTCCAGCGGGGTGGATCGGAGCGTTGTATTTCTTGGGGACATCCTCCGATTTGCCCGTGAGCAGCATCTCGTTACACTTGAGATCGACACTAGTGAACAGCCGAATGTCAGCAGGCACAACGTCGCCTGTGACGAGGATTCGCTGTCCACCACTTGTTGCATCCCGTCACGGATGACAAGCGACTGCAGACGAGTGAAGATGCAAAGATCTCTCGACATCCAACTGCAGCCGAAAGCTCGAGCGCACTTTCAACACTCTTTCCCCGCCAAGGACGAGACTTGTTTGGTCAGCTTCTCCTGAGTTTCATGGTCTCGGAGATGGGGGCATTCGCGCTTCAGGGACGATGTAACAGACCTCTCGTCAGCATGGAAGGTAATTCTGGTTCTTTTGTGCAATTTCGATAATCACATTATGTGGACCACATCGCTGAGAAGTCATTTTCCCAGATTATGTGGACCACAGAACGAAGAGTCGCATCTTCCGTGAGTTATCAGAAAAAGGAGCGGCAACAGCGCTTGAGCCATTTGTGACGACGATTATGCAGCGCACCGCCTTACCACCGCGAGCATAGCGTCATCTACTGCAGCAACAGCAGACAGCCGGCGAAGAGCGATTGAAGTGCTCAACACTTCTGGTAACACGACCACCGCCGTAAAACTCGTAGCGTGCAGCCTGCTACCTGTCGTTGTACAGACGCAATAGTTGAGCGTCAGCGACGCAAACTTGTGTATCTAGACTCCACGACACAACGCGCACGCAGATTACGGCATTCCGTCGTGGTGCCATACGTGTATCACACGAACGCCGCGCTTCAGCAAGCTGCTGTATCTTGTCCTCTGCAAAGTGCAAGGCTGCCTACACATGCGCGAGACGGTGAGAGTGTGACACTAACGTGACACAAGCATGGCGATGCGCGGTGTCTGTTTTGTATGTAGACGACCATCTCCTCTCGAAAGCCCATACTCCGCAGCAATGACTCACCAACACACGTCGTTCTCACAGTAGCGGCAGCAACGCCGACCAGTGTAACTCGTTACAAATGGTAGTGCTTGGTGGCAACAGAATCGCCGCCATCGACGTGGGCAGTATTGCGCGACCAGCAGAATATGCATGGCACCGGCAAGCTGTCGGCGACAGTACCGACGACGTGAAGCTGCTAGTTTGTCGAAAACAGCGACGCCTTGGAGTAGAACGCTGGTGCCGACAACACTGGCGACAATAACTTGAACGTGACAGCATTGGTCCTGGCAACGCCGGCAGCTTGGGAGAGCGACATCGGGGCTGGACTTGAAAGCGACCGCATTACTCGTAGCAACGCCGACGACATAGAGCTGGTAGCGTTGACACCGATAACACAGACAACATGAAAGTGGAAGATTTAGTGACGGCAACACCAACGACTTGAGAGTGGAAGTACTAGTGCCGGTAGAGCCGATGACGTGGTAGAGATGGCGCCAGCAGCGATGGCATGAAATTGGCAGCGCTGACACCGACAACATCAATCGCTTGGGGGTGGCATTGGGGTCTGTGTCACCGACGACGTGAGCTTGGTACCGTTGATACCGACAGCACCAACAGCCTGGGCGTGGTAGCATAGGTGGCGGCAACGGCAAAGACTTTGAAGCGGCAGCAATGACATCAACAGCCAGGAGCTGCGGTTGTGTTTGCGTACACTCTGGATGGCACTTGGGAAAATGACCGTCCTCGGCTTGGGTCGACACTGATAGAAGGTGTACGAGTCACAACACAGCACCGCCAACACATAATCAGTGGCAGGGATCACATCATCAGTGGCAGGAACTAGTGTGATCTTGAGCAAAGCCTGCAGCTTGGTGCTACCGCAATCACTGCTGTAGACGCAATTGCAACCGCGAACAGCCCCCACGCTAGCCTGCACATTCATAAGGTGGCTTCCAGATGAGGTCGAGGACGAGCATATATGTGGAGGCTCACACAGCTTCCACTCCTTTGAATGGCTTCTCAATGGACCTCATGGTGCCAGAAACGGTGGCTTGATCCATGTTGAGGGCTTGTTGCATCCAGGCATCTTGATCAGACTAGCGACAGCTGACGTGGCAGCTCTGGCATGGTAGACGCATTGGCGTCGTGGACTGGAGCCTTGACAGCAACTTGGCCTAGCTCTAGTTGATACACAACTTGAGCGAGCTTGATCCGTGCTCCTGGTTTCAGGAGTCAACCGAGGGAGACTTGAGTGTCGTGTAGCGCTTCGTGCAGGATCTTGACACAAAACACGCTTGGGGGCGGACTTCGGCTGTGTTGGGGCTAGTCCCAATCTTCAGCCCACAGCTGGGTGGACGAATGGACGACTGCCAATGCTGAAGTCGGTGTATGTAAATTGTGTGAGCTTCGACGCACAGAAGTAGGCGAGACTACCGAGGTGTCAATCTCACAAGATCGAGATATGACTACATGGGCGCCAAATCTCAAGCACGGTAGTGATAGCATTTCGAGGCGCTTGTTGTCTCCGAGGCAGATTCGCGAATGAGGCCGAATAAACAAACGGCGGATGAAGGCGAATGGACGGTGACCAACCACTTATCCACCACCGCTCTGCAGCCACCCCATCCGGGTTTCGTGCATGTTCGGGGCTACGCGCTCGTCGATCGTACTCACTTTGACGGATTCACACAATGTCTTTTCGTATGAAGTTTTGAGTTTCACCTTTCGCAGCATATTTTGATAGTAATGACTTGCCATAGTAAACGCAAGCATTACCACCATTATTCACTATAAAAGATGAGGTCCAGCCGATCCCTCTTTTATCTTGGTCTACATTTTTCTTGCTGCTGATCCGTATACTGCCAGTTTGTATTCTCGAAAGAACCCGTCGCAGCGCAATCAACAAACCCGGCCCAAATTGAGCCCTCCGCCCTCCCATAAGTGATAAAGCCCACCTCCGCCCTCGCATAAGTGATAAAGCCCGAATCAGCTATTCAGACTCAGATCCAGCCTGAGCATTTTACATGTAATACTGTAGCATTTTTGTAACCACAGCAATATCGTGAGTACAGTCTCCTAGACAGCAGAGATTTTCTCTGGTAACTCCCTGAGTTACCAAATACACATGTACTTCAGCATCTAGGACGCCTACAATATCTGCATTTAACTGTGTTTCAATAAGCATTCATGTTGATAAATCCATTAACCGCAAAGCTTACTACACTCGGCCTCTGCTCTTGGGGCTCGAGAACGGCAGTTTTTCCTGCCTTAGCGCACGTCGATCCATACGCAATACACACTTTCGTCACCTTCGCTCCCAAGGTGACATAGTCGCCTTTTACTCTCGCTTAAGTCCACGATGAGCTCCACCCGCTTCAAGCCTCTCAACATGATGACGCACATGCCGAATCTCGAGCAAAATCTCCTCGAACCCGCTCTTCATGTGGTCCCAGCGAGCCTGCGCCCGGTCCTTCCGTCGCAAATAGGCCTTCAGAATCTCACCCCAGAACGCGTTGTTGACTGCAACAGCTCCGACCACAAGCCACTGATACCACGGAATGTACTCGAATCCAAAGATGTCGTCCATGATAACAGGGACGTTGCTCACGAGCACCGTCAAAATCACCGACATACACGCCGCCAACTGCATGTAGCCATTCGACAACATCCGTGCAAACACAGGCTCCGTGAAGTGACGCACCGTGTAAGCTCGCAGCACCTCCGTGAAGGCCAAACCCAAGAACACCATCGTCTGAGCTCGTCCCAGACCCGCTGGGACGCAGTCGTAGTCGCCTCCTTCACAGTAAACAGTTGAGTTCTCGAACGACGTCATACCGGCCACTTCCTCGCCGAAAATGTACGAGCCGTCCGAGTACTGAGCAGCACAGTTGCCGTACACTTTCCAGCCATCGTCGATGCCTTCCCATCGACGACACGTCACGTCCGTGAAGTCCGTCCCATCTGGACCGCCGCCAGTATTGTAGATGTCGTCCGTCAGCAACACGCCGAAGTTCCAGTACAGTCCCAAGAGGAACGTGGTCATAGCTCCAGCGAGAAGCAGGAACGCGTTGAAGAGCACGAGCAGCCACAGTCGACCGTGGATCAGCGAAGTCTGCTTGTGACGTGGTTTGTCTGCCATGATGTGTGGGTCGCCCTTCTCCAAGCTTAGCGCGACAGCAGGCATACCGTCCGTGAACAGGTTGAGCAGCAGAATGTGCAGCGCCTCGAGAGGAAGCGGGAACCCGCCAGCAACCGAGATGAAGATCAGGATGATCTCTCCGATGTTCGTGGACAGCAAGAACATGACAAACTTCTGGATGTTGGCGTAGATGACGCGGCCCTTCTCCACAGCCGTGACGATACTGCAGAAGTTGTCGTCCATCAAGATCATGTCGGACGCTCCCTTGGCCACTTCCGTGCCTGAAATCCCCATGGCCACACCGATATCCGCCTCCTTCAACGCTGGTGCGTCGTTGACACCATCTCCAGTCATAGCAGCGATGAGTCCTTGACGTTGAAGAGATTTCACGATCTCGATCTTGTCTTCGGGCTTGGCACGAGCGAACACCAACGTGCGTGACGTGATCTCGTCGATGTCAGCGGGGGGCAAGTAGACATCTCCATTCGGACGAAGCTGCGTGCAGTCTGTCGCTTGAGCCTCCGGGTCCGCGCCCACTTGTAGCAAATCAATGTTCTTGGCGATGGCAACAGCCGTAGCGAGGTAGTCGCCAGTGATCATCACCGTACGGATGGAAGCAGCTCGTGCAGTGGCAATGGCATCGCGCACGCCGTCACGTTCCGGGTCGATAGACGCCACCAGTCCGAGGAACACCAACGGCTTGGACAAGGCTTCAAACTTCTCGTCCACATCGTCGCAGTCTTCCCCGAACGGCAATTCGTGCATCGGCTGGATAGCCACAGCAAGAACACGCAGCGCCTGCGACGATAGCGCGTCCACCGCCTCGAGAATCGCCTGACGCTGCACATTGTTCAACGTCTCGAACGTGCCATCCTTCCGGCAGTACTGGGTGCAGTTGCGTAAAATGTAGTTCGGTGCGCCCTTCACGTTCGCCACCAGCTTGGGCGGCTGGTCACCTGGAAGCGCCAACGTATCGAACATCGCCATGCCATTCACCACAGGTAGGGCGTTCACTGTGACCATCATCTTACGTGATGAGCTGAACGGTACTTCCACTAGCCGAGGATAGTCTTCCAGCAGACTATCTTCCCAGATCCCTGTCTTAGCGGCTGCAACGACCAAAGGCGCCTCGGACGAGTTGCCAAACGGAAGCCAACGTGGAGTCTCGCCGTCGTCCCCTTCCACTTGCTTGAGTTGCGTGTTACTGCACAGCACCGAGGCCATCAAAGTCGCGCGAACTTGCACATTGCCGGCCTCCGGTTCGCCTTGACTGCTACCGTCCGAAGCGAGGATAGAGCCTTCAGGTGTGAACCCCTTGCCAGTGATTGAATACTCGCGGAAATCGCCCCAGAGCTTCACTGCAGTCATCTTGCCTTCCGTCAATGTACCCGTCTTGTCGGTACAGATGACTGACGCTGCGCCTAGCGTCTCCACTGACGCGAGTTTACGTACAAGCATATTTTTCTTGACCATCTCGGACGTACCGGACGACAGACAGATAGTCACGACCATCGGTAAGCCCTTGGGAACAGCACTCACGGCCACAGACACAGCAGCCATAATCATAGTCAAGCACGTGGGTCTGTCCGGGTGACGAGGGTCTTCATTGCCGCGGATCATACCGACGATAAACACGAGGATGGCCACACCCACCGCGATAAGACCCATGACGTACCCAGTGTGGTGTAGAGCTCGCTGCAGAGGCGTGAGCTTCGGACGGTGCTTGGCGATGCAGTCACCAAGAGGGTTACGGATCCACTTCTTCTCTGCAGACGCATCCGTGCCGCTCTTGGCTTGTAGTAGAGCTGCAATGGAGCCCACCCGCGTGTTCATACCAGTCTCCACTACAATACCACGAGCGTTGCCGGCGGTGATCGTCGTGGACGAGAAGACCATGTTACTCGCTGTCAACTTGGCAGGTTTGCCGGCTCCAGCGGGGTGGATCGGAGCGTTGTATTTCTTGGGGACATCCTCCGAGTCGCCCGTGAGCAGCATCTCGTTACACTTGAGATCGACACTTGTGAACAGCCGAATGTCAGCAGGCACACCGTCGCCTGTGACGAGGATGTCCTGTCCACCACTTGTTGCATCCCGTCACGGATGACAAGCGACTGCAGACGAGTGAAGATGCAAAGATCTCTCGACATCCAACTGCAGCCGAAAGCTCGAGCGCACTTTCAACACTCTTTCCCCGCCAAGGACGAGACTTGTTTGGTCAGCTTCTCCTGAGTTTCATGGTCTCGGAGATGGGGGCATTCGCGCTTCAGGGACGATGTAACAGACCTCTCGTCAGCATGGAAGGTAATTCTGGTTCTTTTGTGCAATTTCGATAATCACATTATGTGGACCACATCGCTGAGAAGTCATTTTCCCAGATTATGTGGACCACAGAACGAAGAGTCGCATCTCCCGTGAGTTATCAGAAAAAGGAGCGGCAACAGCGCTTGAGCCATTTGTGACGACGATTATGCAGCGCACCGCCTTACCACCGCGAGCGTACCGTCATATACTGCAGCAACAGCAGACAGTCGGCGAAGAGCGATTGAAGTGCTCAACACTTCTGGTAACACGACAACCGCCGCAAAACTCGTAGCGTGCAGCCTGCTACCTGCCGTTGTACAGACGCAATAGTTGAGCGTCAGCGACGCAAACTTGTGTATCTAGACTCCACGACACAACGCGCACGCAGATTACGGCATTCCGTCGTGGGGCCATACGTGTATCACACGAACGCCGCACTTCAGCAAGCTGCTGTATCTTGTCCTCTGCAAAGTGCAAGGCTGCCTACACATGCGCGAGACGGTGAGAGTGTGACACTAACGTGACACAAGCATGGCGATGCGCGGTGTCTGTTTTGTATGTGGACGACCATCTCCTCTCGAAAGCCCATACTCCGCAACAATGACTCACCAACACACGTCGTTCCCACAGTAGCGACAGCAATGCCGACCAGTGTATCTCGTTACAAATGGTAGTGCTTGGTGGCAACAGAATCGCCGCCATCGACGTGGGCAGTATTGCGCGACCAGCAGAATATGCATGGCACCGGCAAGCTGTCGGCGACAGTACCGACGACGTGAAGCTGCTAGTTTGTCGAAAACAGCGACGCCTTGGAGTAGAACGCTGGTGCCGACAACACTGGCGACAATAACTTGAACGTGACAGCATTGGTCCTGGCAACGCCGGCAGCTTGGGAGAGCGACATCGGGGCTGGACTTGAAAGCGACCGCATTACTCGTAGCAACGCCGACGGCATAGAGCTGGTAGCGTTGACACCGATAACACAGACAACATGAAAGTGGAAGATTTAGTGACGGCAACACCAACGACTTGAGAGTGGAAGTACTAGTGCCGGTAGAGCCGATGACGTGGTAGAGATGGCGCCAGCAGCGATGGCATGAAATTGGCAGCGCTGGCACCGACAACATCAATCGCTTGGGGGTGGCATTGGGGTCTGTGTCACCGACGACGTGAGCTTGGTACCGTTGATACCGACAGCACCAACAGCCTGGGCGTGGTAGCATAGGTGGCGGCAACGGCAAAGACTTTGAAGCGGCAGCAATGACATCAACAGCCAGGAGCTGCGGTAATGTTTGCGTACACTCTGGATGGCACTTGGGAAAATGACCGTCCTCGGCTTGGGTCGACACTGATAGAAGGTGTACGAGTCACAACACAGCACCGCCAACACATAATCAGTGGCAGGGATCACATCATCAGTGGCAGGAACTAGTGTGATCTTGAGCAAAGCCTGCAGCTTGGTGCTACCGCAATCACTGCTGTAGACGCAATTGCAACCGCGAACAGCCCCCACGCTAGCCTGCACATTCATAAGGTGGCTTCCAGATGAGGTCGAGGACGAGCATATATGTGGAGGCTCACACAGCTTCCACTCCTTTGAATGGCTTCTCAATGGACCTCATGGTGCCAGAAACGGTGGCTTGATCCATGTTGAGGGCTTGTTGCATCCAGGCATCTTGATCAGACTAGCGACAGCTGACGTGGCAGCTCTGGCATGGTAGACGCATTGGCGTCGTGGACTGGAGCCTTGACAGCAGCTTGGCCTAGCTCTAGTTGATACACAACTTGAGCGAGCTTGATCCGTGCTCCGGGTCTCAGGAGTCAACCGAGGGAGACTTGAGTGTCGTGTAGCGCTTCGTGCAGGATCTTGACACAAAACACGCTTGGGGGCGGACTTCGGCTGTGTTGGGGCTAGTCCCAATCTTCAGCCCACAGCTGGGTGGACGAATGGACGACTGCCAATGCTGAAGTCGGTGTATGTAAATTAAGTGAGCTTCGAGTTTGCGTCCGCACAGAAGGCGAGACTACCGAGGTGTCAATCTCACAAGATCGAGATATGACTACATGGGCGCCAAATCTCAAGCACGGTAGTGGTAGCATTTCGAGGTGCTTGTTGTCTCCGAGGCAGATTCGCGAATGAGGCCAAATAAACAAAAGGCGGATGGAGGCGAATGGACGGTGACCAACCACTTATCCACCACCGCTCTGCAGCCACCCCATCCGGGTTTCGTGCATGTCCGGGGCTGTCGTCAGCTATGCGCTCGTCGATCGTACTCACTTTGACGGGTTCACACAATGTCTTTTCGTATGAAGTTTTGAGTTTCACCTTTCGCAGTATATTTTGATAGTAATGACTTGCCATAGTAAACGCAAGCATTACCACCATTATTCACTATATGAGGTCCAGCCAATCCCTCTTTTATCTTGGTCTACATTTTTCTTGCTGCTGATCCGTATACTGCCAGTTTGTATTCTCGAAAGAACCCGTCGCAGCGCAATCAACAAACCCGGCCCAAATTGAGCCCTCCGCCCTCCCATAAGTGATAAAGCCCAGTCCGTACCCCACCTCCGCCCTCGCATAAGTGATAAAGCCCAAATCAGCTATTCAGACTCAGATTCAGCCTGAGCATTTTACATGTAATACTGTAGCATTTTTGTAACCACAGCAATATCGTGAGTACAGTCTCCTAGACAGCAGGGATTTTCTCTGGTAACTCCCTGAGTTACCAAATACACATGTACTTCAGCATCTAGGACGCCTACAATATCTGCATCTAACTGTGTTTCAATAAGCATTCATCAATAAGCATTCATGTTGATAAATCCATTAACCGCAAAGCTTACTACACTCGGCCTCTGCTCTTGGGGCTCGAGAACGAGCTCACGCGGCAGTTTTTCCTAGTCGTAGCTGCCTTAGCGCACGTCGATCCATACGCAATACACACTTTCGTCACCTTCGCTCCCAAGGTGACATAGTCGCCTTTTACTCTCGCTTAAGTCCACGATGAGCTCCACCCGCTTCAAGCCTCTCAACATGATGACGCACATGCCGAATCTCGAGCAAAATCTCCTCGAACCCGCTCTTCATGTGGTCCCAGCGAGCCTGCGCCCGGTCCTCCGTCGCAAATAGGCCTTCAGAATCTCACCCCAGAACGCGTTGTTGACTGCAACAGCTCCAACCACAAGCCACTGGTACCACGGAATGTACTCGAATCCAAAGATGTCGTCCATGATAACAGGGACGTTGCTCACGAGCACCGTCAAAATCACCGACATACACGCCGCCAACTGCATGTAGCCATTCGACAACATCCGTGCAAACACAGGCTCCGTGAAGTGACGCACCGTGTAGGCTCGCAGCACCTCCGTGAAGGCCAAACCCAAGAACACCATCGTCTGAGCTCGTCCCAGACCCGCTGGGACGCAGTCGTAGTCGCCTCCTTCACAGTAAACAGTCGAGTTCTCATACGACGTCATACCGGCCACTTCCTCGCCGAAAATGTACGAGCCGTCCGAGTACTGAGCAGCACAGTTGCCGTACACTTTCCAGCCATCGTCGATGCCTTCCCATCGACGACACGTCACGTCCGTGAAGTCCGTCCCATCTGGACCGCCGCCAGTATTGTAGATGTCGTCCGTCAGCAACACGCCGAAGTTCCAGTACAGTCCCAAGAGAAACGTGGTCATAGCTCCAGCGAGAAGCAGGAACGCGTTGAAGAGCACGAGCAGCCACAGTCGACCGTGGATCAGCGAAGTCTGCTTGTGACGTGGTTTGTCTGCCATGATGTGTGGGTCGCCCTTCTCCAAGCTTAGCGCGACAGCAGGCATACCGTCCGTGAACAGGTTGAGCAGCAGAATGTGCAGCGCCTCGAGAGGAAGCGGGAACCCGCCAGCAACCGAGATGAAGATCAGGATGATCTCTCCGATGTTCGTGGACAGCAAGAACATGACAAACTTCTGGATGTTGGCGTAGATGACGCGGCCCTTCTCCACAGCCGTGACGATACTGCAGAAGTTGTCGTCCATCAAGATCATGTCGGACGCTCCCTTGGCCACTTCCGTGCCTGAAATCCCCATGGCCACACCGATATCCGCCTCCTTCAACGCTAGTGCGTCGTTGACACCATCTCCAGTCATAGCAGCGATGAGTCCTTGACGTTGAAGAGATTTCACGATCTCGATCTTGTCTTCGGGCTTGGCACGAGCGAACACCAACGTGCGTGACGTGATCTCGTCGATGTCAGCGGGGGGCAAGTACACGTCTCCATTCGGACGAAGCTGCGTGCAGTCTGTTGCTTGAGCCTCCGGGTCCGCGCCCACTTGTAGCAAATCAATGTTCTTGGCGATGGCAACAGCCGTAGCGAGGTAGTCGCCAGTGATCATCACCGTACGGATGGAAGCAGCTCGTGCAGTGGCAATGGCATCGCGCACGCCGTCACGTTCCGGGTCGATAGACGCCACCAGTCCGAGAAACACTAACGGCTTGGACAAGGCTTCAAACTTCTCGTCCACATCGTCGCAGTCTTCCCCGAACGGCAATTCGTGCATCGGCTGGATAGCCACAGCAAGAACACGCAGCGCCTGCGACGATAGCGCGTCCACCGCCTCGAGAATCTCCTGACGCTGTACGTTGTTCAACGTCTCGAACGTGCCATCCTTCCGGCAGTACTGGGTGCAGTTGCGTAAAATGTAGTTCGGTGCGCCCTTCACGTTCGCCACCAGCTTGGGCGGCTGGTCACCTGGAAGCGCCAACGTATCGAACATCGCCATGCCATTCACCACAGGTAGGGCGTTCACTGTGACCATCATCTTACGTGATGAGCTGAACGGTACTTCCACTAGCCGAGGGTAGTCTTCCAGCAGACTATCTTCCCAGATGCCTGCCTTGGCGGCTGCAACGACCAAAGGCGCTTCGGACGAGTTGCCAAACGGAAGCCAACGTGGAGTCTCGCCGTCGTCCCCTTCCACTTGCTTGAGTTGCGTGTTACTGCACAGCACCGAGGCCATCAAAGTCGCGCGAACTTGCACATTGCCGGCCTCCGGTTCGCCTTGACTGCTACCGTCCGAAGCGAGGATAGAGCCTTCAGGTGTGAACCCCTTGCCAGTGATTGAATACTCGCGGAAATCGCCCCAGAGCTTCACTGCAGTCATCTTGCCTTCCGTCAATGTACCCGTCTTGTCGGTACAGATGACTGACGCTGCGCCTAGCGTCTCCACTGACGCGAGTTTACGTACAAGCACATTCTTCTTGACCATCTCGGCCGTACCGGACGACAGACAGATAGTCACGACCATCGGTAGACCCTCGGGAACAGCACTCACGGCCACAGACACAGCAGCCATGATCATAGTCAAGTACGTGGGTCTGTCCGGGTGACGAGGATCTTCATTGCCGCGGATCATACCGACGATAAACACGAGGATGGCCACACCCACCGCGATGAGACCCATGACGTACCCAGTGTGGTGTAGAGCTCGCTGCAGAGGCGTGAGCTTCGGACGGTGCTTGGCGATGCAGTCACCAAGAGGGTTACGGATCCACTTCTTCTCTGCTGATGCATCCGTGCCGCTCTTGGCTTGTAGTAGAGCTGCAATGGAGCCCACCCGCGTGTTCATACCAGTCTCCACTACAATACCACGAGCGTTGCCGGCGGTGATCGTCGTGGACGAGAAGACCATGTTACTCGCTGTCAACTTGGCAGGTTTGCCGGCTCCAGCGGGGTGGATCGGAGCGTTGTATTTCTTGGGGACATCCTCCGAGTCGCCCGTGAGCAGCATCTCGTTACACTTGAGATCGACACTAGTGAACAGCCGAATGTCAGCAGGCACACCGTCGCCTGTGACGAGGATCTGTCCACCACTTGTTGCATCCCGTCACGGATGACAAGCGACTGCAGACGAGTGAAGATGCAAAGATCTCTCGACATCCAACTGCAGCCGAAAGCTCGAGCGCACTTTCAACACTCTTTCCCCGCCAAGGACGAGACTTGTTTGGTCAGCTTCTCCTGAGTTTCATGGTCTCGGAGATGGGGGCATTCGCGCTTCAGGGACGATGTAACAGACCTCTCGTCAGCATGGAAGGTAATTCTGGTTCTTTTGTGCAATTTCGATAATCACATTATGTGGACCACATCGCTGAGAAGTCATTTTCCCAGATTATGTGGACCACAGAACGAAGAGTCGCATCTCCCGTGAGTTATCAGAAAAAGGAGCGGCAACAGCGCTTGAGCCATTTGTGACGACGATTATGCAGCGCACCGCCTTACCACCGCGAGCGTACCGTCATATACTGCAGCAACAGCAGACAGTCGGCGAAGAGCGATTGAAGTGCTCAACACTTCTGGTAACACGACAACCGCCGCAAAACTCGTAGCGTGCAGCCTGCTACCTGCCGTTGTACAGACGCAATAGTTGAGCGTCAGCGACGCAAACTTGTGTATCTAGACTCCACGACACAACGCGCACGCGGATTACGGCATTCCGTCGTGGGGCCATACGTGTATCACACGAACGCCGCACTTCAGCAAGCTGCTGTATCTTGTCCTCTGCAAAGTGCAAGGCTGCCTACACATGCGCGAGACGGTGAGAGTGTGACACTAACGTGACACAAGCATGGCGATGCGCGGTGTCTGTTTTGTATGTGGACGACCATCTCCTCTCGAAAGCCCATACTCCGCAACAATGACTCACCAACACACGTCGTTCTCACAGTAGCGACAGCAATGCCGACCAGTGTATCTCGTTACAAATGGTAGTGCTTGGTGGCAACAGAATCGCCGCCATCGACGTGGGCAGTATTGCGCGACCAGCAGAATATGCATGGCACCGGCAAGCTGTCGGCGACAGTACCGACGACGTTGAAGCTGCTAGTTTGTCGAAAACAGCGACGCGTTGGAGTAGAACGCTGGTGCCGACAACACTGGCGACAATAACTTGAACGTGACAGCATTGGTCCTGGCAACGCCGGCAGCTTGGGAGAGCGACATCGGGGCTGGACTTGAAAGCGACCGCATTACTCGTAGCAACGCCGACGACATAGAGCTGGTAGCGTTGACACCGATAACACAGACAACATGAACGTACGACTTGAGAGTGGAAGTACTAGTGCCGGTAGAGCCGATGACGCGGTAGAGATGGCGCCAGCAGCGATGGCATGAAATTGGCAGCGCTGGCACCGACAACATCAATCGCTTGGGGGTGGCATTGGGGTCTGTGTCACCGACGACGTGAGCTTGGTACCGTTGATACCGACAGCACCAACAGCCTGGGCGTGGTAGCATAGGTGGCGGCAACGGCAAAGACTTTGAAGCGGCAGCAATGACATCAACAGCCAGGAGCTGCGGTAATGTTTGCGTACACTCTGGATGGCACTTGGGAAAATGACCGTCCTCGGCTTGGGTCGACACTGATAGAAGGTGTACGAGTCACAACACAGCACCGCCAACACATAATCAGTGGCAGGGATCACATCATCAGTGGCAGGAACAAGTGTGATCTTGAGCAAAGCCTGCAGCTTGGTGCTACCGCAATCACTGCTGTAGACGCAATTGCAACCGCGAACAGCCCCCACGCTAGCCTGCACATTCATAAGGTGGCTTCCAGATGAGGTCGAGGACGAGCATATATGTGGAGGCTCACACAGCTTCCACTCCTTTGAATGGCTTCTCAATGGACCTCATGGTGCCAGAAACGGTGGCTTGATCCATGTTGAGGGCTTGTTGCATCCAGGCATCTTGATCAGACTAGCGACAGCTGACGTGGCAGCTCTGGCATGGTAGACGCATTGGCGTCGTGGACTGGAGCCTTGACAGCAACTTGGCCTAGCTCTAGTTGATACACAACTTGGGCGAGCTTGATCCGTGCTCCTGGTTTCAGGAGTCAACCGAGGGAGACTTGAGTGTCGTGTAGCGCTCGTACAGGATCTTGACACAAAACACGCTTGGGGGCGGACTTCGGCTGTGTTGGGGCTAGTCCCAATCTTCAGCCCACAGCTGGGTGGACGAATGGATGACTGTCAATGTTGAAGTCGGTGTATATAAATTGTGTGAGCTTCGAGTTTGCGTCCGCACAGAAGGCGAGACTACCGAGGTGTCAATCTCACAAGATCGAGATATGACTACATGGGCGCCAAATCTCAAGCACGGTAGTGGTAGCATTTCAATGCGCTTGTTGTCTCCGAGGAAGATTCGCGAATGAGGCCGAATAATTAAACGGCGGATGAAGGCGAATGGACGGTGACCAACCACTTATCCACCACCGCTCTGCAGCCACCCCATCCGGGTTTCGTGCATGTCCGGGGCCGTTGTCAGCTACGCGCTCGTCGATCGTACTCACTTTGACGGGCTCACCCCAATGTCTTATCGTTTGAAGTTTGAAGTTTTACCTTTCGCAGTATATTTTGATAGTAATGGCTTGCCATAGTAAACGCAAGCATTACCACCATTATTCACTATATGAGGTCCAGCCGATCCCTCTTTTATCCTGGTCTATTGCTGCTGATCCGTATACTGCCAGTTTGTATTCTCGAAAGAACCCGTTCAGCAAACCCGGCCCAAATTGAGCCCTCCGCCCTCCCATAAGTGATAAAGCCCAGTCCGTACCACCTCCGCCCTCGCATAAGTGATAAAGCCCAAATCAGCTATTCAGACTCAGATCCAGCCTGAGCATTTTACATGTAACATTGTAGCATTTTTGTAGCCACAGCAATATCGTGAGTACAGTCTCCTAGACGGCAGAGATTTGTACTTCAGCATCTAGGACGCCTACAATATCTCCATTTAACTGTGTTTCAATAAGCATTCATCAATGAGCATTCATGTTGATAAATTCATTAACCGCAAAGCTAACTACACTCGGCCTCTGCTCTTGGGGCTCGAGAACGAACTCACGCGGCAGTTTTTCCTAGTCTTAGCTGCCTTAACGCACGTCGATCCATACGCAATACACACTTTCGTCACCTTCGCTCCCAAGGTGACATTGTCGCCTTTTACTCACGCTTGAGTCCACGATGAGCTCCACCCGCTTCAAGCCTCTCAACATGATGGCGCACATGCCGGATCTCGAGCAAAATCTCCTCGAACCCGCTCTTCATGTGGTCCCAGCGAGCCTGCGCCCGGTCCTTCCGTCGCAAATAGGCCTTCAGGATCTCACCCCAGAACGCGTTGTTGACTGCAACAGCTCCGACCACAAGCCACTGATACCACGGAATGTACTCGAATCCAAAGATGTCGTCCATGATAACAGGGACGTTGCTCACGAGCACCGTCAAAATCACCGACATACACGCCGCCAACTGCATGTAGCCATTCGACAACATCCGTGCGAACACAGGCTCCGTGAAGTGACGCACCGTGTAGGCTCGCAGCACCTCCGTGAAGGCCAAACCCAAGAACACCATCGTCTGAGCTCGTCCCAGACCCGCTGGGACGCAGTCGTAGTCGCCTCCTTCACAGTAAACAGTTGAGTTCTTGAACGACGTCATACCGGCCACTTCCTCGCCGAAAATGTACGAGCCGTCCGAGTACTGAGCAGCACAGTTGCCGTACACTTTCCAGCCATCGTCGATGCCTTCCCATCGACGACACGTCACGTCCGTGAAGTCCGTCCCATCTGGACCGCCGCCAGTATTGTAGATGTCGTCCGTCAGCAACACGCCGAAGTTCCAGTACAGTCCCAAGAGAAACGTGGTCATAGCTCCAGCGAGAAGCAGGAACGCGTTGAAGAGCACGAGCAGCCACAGTCGACCGTGGATCAGCGAAGTCTGCTTGTGACGTGGTTTGTCTGCCATGATGTGTGGGTCGCCCTTCTCCAAGCTTAGCGCGACAGCAGGCATACCGTCCGTGAACAGGTTGAGCAGCAGAATGTGCAGCGCCTCGAGAGGAAGCGGGAACCCGCCAGCAACCGAGATGAAGATCAGGATGATCTCTCCGATGTTCGTGGACAGCAAGAACATGACAAACTTCTGGATGTTGGCGTAGATGACGCGGCCCTTCTCCACAGCCGTGACGATACTGCAGAAGTTGTCGTCCATCAAGATCATGTCGGACGCTCCCTTGGCCACTTCCGTGCCTGAAATCCCCATGGCCACACCGATATCCGCCTCCTTCAACGCTGGTGCGTCGTTGACACCATCTCCAGTCATAGCAGCGATGAGTCCTTGACGTTGAAGAGATTTCACGATCTCGATCTTGTCTTCGGGCTTGGCACGAGCGAACACCAACGTGCGTGACGTGATCTCGTCGATGTCAGCGGGGGGCAAGTAGACATCTCCATTCGGACGAAGCTGCGTGCAGTCTGTTGCTTGAGCCTCCGGGTCCGCGCCCACTTGTAGCAAATCAATGTTCTTGGCGATGGCAACAGCCGTAGCGAGGTAGTCGCCAGTGATCATCACCGTACGGATGGAAGCAGCTCGTGCAGTGGCAATGGCATCGCGCACGCCGTCACGTTCCGGGTCGATAGACGCCACCAGTCCGAGGAACACCAACGGCTTGGACAAGGCTTCAAACTTCTCGTCCACATCGTCGCAGTCTTCCCCGAACGGCAATTCGTGCATCGGCTGGATAGCCACAGCAAGAACACGCAGCGCCTGCGACGATAGCGCGTCCACCGCCTCGAGAATCTCCTGACGCTGCACATTGTTCAACGTCTCGAACGTGCCATCCTTCCGGCCGTACTGGGTGCAGTTGCGTAAAATGTAGTTCGGTGCGCCCTTCACGTTCGCCACCAGCTTGGGCGGCTGGTCACCTGGAAGCGCCAACGTATCGAACATCGCCATGCCATTCACCACAGGTAGGGCGTTCACTGTGACCATCATCTTACGTGATGAGCTGAACGGTACTTCCACTAGCCGAGGATAGTCTTCCAGCAGACTATCTTCCCAGATGCCTGCCTTGGCGGCTGCAACGACCAAAGGCGCCTCGGACGAGTTGCCAAACGGAAGCCAACGTGGAGTCTCGCCGTCGTCCCCTTCCACTTGCTTGAGTTGCGTGTTACTGCACAGCACCGAGGCCATCAAAGTCGCGCGAACTTGCACATTGCCGGCCTCCGGTTCGCCTTGACTGCTACCGTCCGAAGCGAGGATAGAGCCTTCAGGTGTGAACCCCTTGCCAGTGATTGAATACTCGCGGAAATCGCCCCAGAGCTTCACTGCAGTCATCTTGCCTTCCGTCAATGTACCCGTCTTGTCGGTACAGATGACTGACGCTGCGCCTAGCGTCTCCACTGACGCGAGTTTACGTACAAGCACATTCTTCTTGACCATCTCGGCCGTACCGGACGACAGACAGATAGTCACGACCATCGGTAGACCCTCGGGAACAGCACTCACGGCCACAGACACAGCAGCCATAATCATAGTCAAGTACGTGGGTCTGTCCGGGTGACGAGGATCTTCATTGCCGCGGATCATACCGACGATAAACACGAGGATGGCCACACCCACCGCGATGAGACCCATGACGTACCCAGTGTGGTGTAGAGCTCGCTGCAGAGGCGTGAGCTTCGGACGGTGCTTGGCGATGCAGTCACCAAGCGGGTTACGGATCCACTTCTTCTCTGCAGACGCATCCGTGCCGCTCTTGGCTTGTAGTAGAGCTGCAATGGAGCCCACACGCGTGTTCATACCAGTCTCCACTACAATACCACGAGCGTTGCCGGCGGTGATCGTCGTGGACGAGAAGACCATGTTACTCGCTGTCAACTTGGCAGGTTTGCCGGCTCCAGCGGGGTGGATCGGAGCGTTGTATTTCTTGGGGACATCCTCCGAGTCGCCCGTGAGCAGCATCTCGTTACACTTGAGATCGACACTTGTGAACAGCCGAATGTCAGCAGGCACAACGTCGCCTGTGACGAGGATCACGATGTCTCCAGGCACCAGCTGCTTGCTGTCCACCACTTGTTGCATCCCGTCACGGATGACAAGCGACTGCAGACGAGTGAAGATGCAAAGATCTCTCGACATCCAACTGCAGCCGAAAGCTCGAGCGCACTTTCAACACTCTTTCCCCGCAAAGTTACCCCTAAGGACGAGACTTGTTTGTTCAGCTTCTCCTGAGTTTCATGGTCTCGGAGATGGGTGCATTCGCGCTTCAGGGACGATGTAACAGACCTCTCGTCAGCATGAAAGGCAATTCTGGTTCTTTTGTGCAGTTTCTATAATCACATTTTGTGGACCACATCGTTGAGAAGTCATTTTCCCAGATTATGTGGACCACAGAACGAAGAGTCGCATCTCCCGTGAGTTATCAGAAAAAGGAGCGGCAACAGCGCTTGAGCCATTTGTGACGACGATTATGCAGCGCACCGCCTTACCACCGCGAGCATACCGTCATCTACTGCAGCAACAGCAGACAGCCGGCGAAGAGCGATTGAAGTGCTCAACACTTCTGGTAACACGACCACCGCCGTAAAACTCGTAGCGTGCAGCCTGCTACCTGCCGTTGTACAGACGCAATAGTTGAGCGTCAGCGACGCAAACTTGTGTATCTAGACTCCACGACACAACGCGCACGCAGATTACGGCATTCCGTCGTGGTGCCATACGTGTATCACACGAACGCCGCGCTTCAGCAAGCTGCTGTATCTTGTCCTCTGCAAAGTGCAAGGCTGCCTACACATGCGCGAGACGGTGAGAGTGTGACACTAACGTGACACAAGCATGGCGATGCGCGGTGTCTGTTTTGTATGTAGACGACCATCTCCTCTCGAAAGCCCATACTCCGCAACAATGACTCACCAACACACGTCGTTCTCACAGTAGCGGCAGCAACGCCGACCAGTGTAACTCGTTACAAATGGTAGTGCTTGGTGGCAACAGAATCGCCGCCATCGACGTGGGCAGTATTGCGCGACCAGCAGAATATGCATGGCACCGGCAAGCTGTCGGCGACAGTACCGACGACGTGAAGCTGCTAGTTTGTCGAAAACAGCGACGCCTTGGAGTAGAACGCTGGTGCCGACAACACTGGCGACAATAACTTGAACGTGACAGCATTGGTCCTGGCAACGCCGGCAGCTTGGGAGAGCGACATCGGGGCTGGACTTGAAAGCGACCGCATTACTCGTAGCAACGCCGACGGCATAGAGCTGGTAGCGTTGACACCGATAACACAGACAACATGAAAGTGGAAGATTTAGTGACGGCAACACCAACGACTTGAGAGTGGAAGTACTAGTGCCGGTAGAGCCGATGACGTGGTAGAGATGGCGCCAGCAGCGATGGCATGAAATTGGCAGCGCTGGCACCGACAACATCAATCGCTTGGGGGTGGCATTGGGGTCTGTGTCACCGACGACGTGAGCTTGGTACCGTTGATACCGACAGCACCAACAGCCTGGGCGTGGTAGCATAGGTGGCGGCAACGGCAAAGACTTTGAAGCGGCAGCAATGACATCAACAGCCAGGAGCTGCGGTAATGTTTGCGTACACTCTGGATGGCACTTGGGAAAATGACCGTCCTCGGCTTGGGTCGACACTGATAGAAGGTGTACGAGTCACAACACAGCACCGCCAACACATAATCAGTGGCAGGGATCACATCATCAGTGGCAGGAACAAGTGTGATCTTGAGCAAAGCCTGCAGCTTGGTGCTACCGCAATCACTGCTGTAGACGCAATTGCAACCGCGAACAGCCCCCACGCTAGCCTGCACATTCATAAGGTGGCTTCCAGATGAGGTCGAGGACGAGCATATATGTGGAGGCTCACACAGCTTCCACTCCTTTGAATGGCTTCTCAATGGACCTCATGGTGCCAGAAACGGTGGCTTGATCCATGTTGAGGGCTTGTTGCATCCAGGCATCTTGATCAGACTAGCGACAGCTGACGTGGCAGCTCTGGCATGGTAGACGCATTGGCGTCGTGGACTGGAGCCTTGACAGCAACTTGGCCTAGCTCTAGTTGATACACAACTTGAGCGAGCTTGATCCGTGCTCCTGGTTTCAGGAGTCAACCGAGGGAGACTTGAGTGTCGTGTAGCGCTTCGTGCAGGATCTTGACACAAAACACGCTTGGGGGCGGACTTCGGCTGTGTTGGGGCTAGTCCCAATCTTCAGCCCACAGCTGGGTGGACGAATGGACGACTGCCAATGCTGAAGTCGGTGTATGTAAATTGTGTGAGCTTCGACGCACAGAAGTAGGCGAGACTACCGAGGTGTCAATCTCACAAGATCGAGATATGACTACATGGGCGCCAAATCTCAAGCACGGTAGTGGTAGCATTTCGAGGCGCTTGTTGTCTCCGAGGCAGATTCGCGAATGAGGCCGAATAAACAAACGGCGGATGAAGGCGAATGGACGGTGACCAACCACTTATCCACCACCGCTCTGCAGCCACCCCATCCGGGTTTCGTGCATGTTCGGGGCTACGCGCTCGTCGATCGTACTCACTTTGACGGATTCACACAATGTCTTTTCGTATGAAGTTTTGAGTTTCACCTTTCGCAGCATATTTTGATAGTAATGACTTGCCATAGTAAACGCAAGCATTACCACCATTATTCACTATAAAAGATGAGGTCCAGCCGATCCCTCTTTTATCTTGGTCTACATTTTTCTTGCTGCTGATCCGTATACTGCCAGTTTGTATTCTCGAAAGAACCCGTCGCAGCGCAATCAACAAACCCGGCCCAAATTGAGCCCTCCGCCCTCCCATAAGTGATAAAGCCCACCTCCGCCCTCGCATAAGTGATAAAGCCCGAATCAGCTATTCAGACTCAGATCCAGCCTGAGCATTTTACATGTAATACTGTAGCATTTTTGTAACCACAGCAATATCGTGAGTACAGTCTCCTAGACAGCAGAGATTTTCTCTGGTAACTCCCTGAGTTACCAAATACACATGTACTTCAGCATCTAGGACGCCTACAATATCTGCATTTAACTGTGTTTCAATAAGCATTCATGTTGATAAATCCATTAACCGCAAAGCTTACTACACTCGGCCTCTGCTCTTGGGGCTCGAGAACGGCAGTTTTTCCTGCCTTAGCGCACGTCGATCCATACGCAATACACACTTTCGTCACCTTCGCTCCCAAGGTGACATAGTCGCCTTTTACTCTCGCTTAAGTCCACGATGAGCTCCACCCGCTTCAAGCCTCTCAACATGATGACGCACATGCCGAATCTCGAGCAAAATCTCCTCGAACCCGCTCTTCATGTGGTCCCAGCGAGCCTGCGCCCGGTCCTTCCGTCGCAAATAGGCCTTCAGAATCTCACCCCAGAACGCGTTGTTGACTGCAACAGCTCCGACCACAAGCCACTGATACCACGGAATGTACTCGAATCCAAAGATGTCGTCCATGATAACAGGGACGTTGCTCACGAGCACCGTCAAAATCACCGACATACACGCCGCCAACTGCATGTAGCCATTCGACAACATCCGTGCAAACACAGGCTCCGTGAAGTGACGCACCGTGTAAGCTCGCAGCACCTCCGTGAAGGCCAAACCCAAGAACACCATCGTCTGAGCTCGTCCCAGACCCGCTGGGACGCAGTCGTAGTCGCCTCCTTCACAGTAAACAGTTGAGTTCTCGAACGACGTCATACCGGCCACTTCCTCGCCGAAAATGTACGAGCCGTCCGAGTACTGAGCAGCACAGTTGCCGTACACTTTCCAGCCATCGTCGATGCCTTCCCATCGACGACACGTCACGTCCGTGAAGTCCGTCCCATCTGGACCGCCGCCAGTATTGTAGATGTCGTCCGTCAGCAACACGCCGAAGTTCCAGTACAGTCCCAAGAGAAAAGTGGTCATAGCTCCAGCGAGAAGCAGGAACGCGTTGAAGAGCACGAGCAGCCACAGTCGACCGTGGATCAGCGAAGTCTGCTTGTGACGTGGTTTGTCTGCCATGATGTGTGGGTCGCCCTTCTCTAAGCTTAGAGCGACAGCAGGCATACCGTCCGTGAACAGGTTGAGCAGCAGAATGTGCAGCGCCTCGAGAGGAAGCGGGAACCCGCCAGCCACCGAGATGAAGATCAGGATGATCTCTCCGATGTTCGTGGACAGCAAGAACATGACAAACTTCTGGATGTTGGCGTAGATGACGCGGCCCTTCTCCACAGCCGTGACGATACTGCAGAAGTTGTCGTCCATCAAGATCATGTCGGACGCTCCCTTGGCCACTTCCGTGCCTGAAATCCCCATGGCCACACCGATATCCGCCTCCTTCAACGCTGGTGCGTCGTTGACACCATCTCCAGTCATAGCAGCGATGAGTCCTTGACGTTGAAGAGATTTCACGATCTCGATCTTGTCTTCGGGCTTGGCACGAGCGAACACCAACGTGCGTGACGTGATCTCGTCGATGTCAGCGGGGGGCAAGTACACGTCTCCATTCGGACGAAGCTGCGTGCAGTCTGTCGCTTGAGCCTCCGGGTCCGCGCCCACTTGTAGCAAATCAATGTTCTTGGCGATGGCAACAGCCGTAGCGAGGTAGTCGCCAGTGATCATCACCGTACGGATGGAAGCAGCTCGTGCAGTGGCAATGGCATCGCGCACGCCGTCACGTTCCGGGTCGATAGACGCCACCAGTCCGAGGAACACTAACGGCTTGGACAAGGCTTCAAACTTCTCGTCCACATCGTCGCAGTCTTCCCCGAACGGCAATTCGTGCATCGGCTGGATAGCCACAGCAAGAACACGCAGCGCCTGCGACGAGAGCGCATCTACCGCCTCGAGAATCTCCTGACGCTGCACATTGTTCAACGTCTCGAACGTGCCATCCTTCCGGCAGTACTGGGTGCAGTTGCGTAGAATGTAGTTCGGTGCGCCCTTCACGTTAGCCACCAGCTTGGGCGGCTGGTCACCTGGAAGCGCCAACGTATCGAACATCGCCATGCCATTCACCACAGGTAGGGCGTTCACTGTGACCATCATCTTACGTGATGAGCTGAACGGTACTTCCACTAGCCGAGGGTAGTCTTCCAGCAGACTATCTTCCCAGATGCCTGCCTTAGCGGCTGCAACGACCAAAGGCGCCTCGGACGAGTTGCCAAACGGAAGCCAACGTGGAGTCTCGCCGTCGTCCCCTTCCACTTGCTTGAGTTGCGTGTTACTGCACAGCACCGAGGCCATCAAAGTCGCGCGAACTTGCACATTGCCGGCCTCCGGTTCGCCTTGACTGCTACCGTCCGAAGCGAGGATAGAGCCTTCAGGCGTGAACCCCTTGCCAGTAATTGAATACTCGCGGAAATCGCCCCAGAGCTTCACTGCAGTCATCTTGCCTTCCGTCAATGTTCCCGTCTTGTCGGTACAGATGACCGACGCTGCGCCTAGCGTCTCCACTGACGCGAGTTTACGTACAAGCACATTCTTCTTGACCATCTCGGCCGTACCGGACGACAGACAGATAGTCACGACCATCGGTAGACCCTCGGGAACAGCACTCACGGCCACAGACACAGCAGCCATAATCATAGTCAAGTACGTGGGTCTGTCCGGGTGACGAGGATCTTCATTGCCGCGGATCATACCGACGATAAACACGAGGATGGCCACACCCACCGCGATGAGACCCATGACGTACCCAGTGTGGTGTAGAGCTCGCTGCAGAGGCGTGAGCTTCGGACGGTGCTTGGCGATGCAGTCACCAAGAGGGTTACGGATCCACTTCTTCTCTGCAGACGCATCCGTGCCGCTCTTGGCTTGTAGTAGAGCTGCAATGGAGCCCACACGCGTGTTCATACCAGTCTCCACTACAATACCACGAGCGTTGCCGGCGGTGATCGTCGTGGACGAGAAGACCATGTTACTCGCTGTCAACTTGGCAGGTTTGCCGGCTCCAGCGGGGTGGATCGGAGCGTTGTATTTCTTGGGAACATCCTCCGATTCGCCCGTCAGCAGCATCTCGTTACACTTGAGATCGACACTTGTGAACAGCCGAATGTCAGCAGGCACAACGTCGCCTGTGACGAGGATCACGATGTCTCCAGGCACCAGCTGCTTGCTGTCCACCACTTGTTGCATCCCGTCACGGATGACAAGCGACTGCAGACGAGTGAAGATGCAAAGATCTCTCGACATCCAACTGCAGCCGAAGCTCGAGCGCACTTTCAACACTCTTTCCCCGCCAAGGACGAGACTTGTTTGGTCAGCTTCTCCTGAGTTTCATGGTCTCGGAGATGGGGGCATTCGCGCTTCAGGGACGATGTAACAGACCTCTCGTCAGCATGGAAGGTAATTCTGGTTCTTTTGTGCAATTTCGATAATCACATTATGTGGACCACATCGCTGAGAAGTCATTTTCCCAGATTATGTGGACCACAGAACGAAGAGTCGCATCTCCCGTGAGTTATCAGAAAAAGGAGCGGCAACAGCGCTTGAGCCATTTGTGACGACGATTATGCAGCGCACCGCCTTACCACCGCGAGCGTACCGTCATATACTGCAGCAACAGCAGACAGTCGGCGAAGAGCGATTGAAGTGCTCAACACTTCTGGTAACACGACAACCGCCGCAAAACTCGTAGCGTGCAGCCTGCTACCTGCCGTTGTACAGACGCAATAGTTGAGCGTCAGCGACGCAAACTTGTGTATCTAGACTCCACGACACAACGCGCACGCGGATTACGGCATTCCGTCGTGGGGCCATACGTGTATCACACGAACGCCGCACTTCAGCAAGCTGCTGTATCTTGTCCTCTGCAAAGTGCAAGGCTGCCTACACATGCGCGAGACGGTGAGAGTGTGACACTAACGTGACACAAGCATGGCGATGCGCGGTGTCTGTTTTGTATGTGGACGACCATCTCCTCTCGAAAGCCCTTACTCCGCAACAATGACTCACCAACACACGTCGTTCTCACAGTAGCGGCAGCAACGCCGACCAGTGTATCTCGTTACAAATGGTAGTGCTTGGTGGCAACAGAATCGCCGCCATCGACGTGGGCAGTATTGCGCGACCAGCAGAATATGCATGGCACCGGCAAGCTGTCGGCGACAGTACCGACGACGTGAAGCTGCTAGTTTGTCGAAAACAGCGACGCCTTGGAGTAGAACGCTGGTGCCGACAACACTGGCGACAATAACTTGAACGTGACAGCATTGGTCCTGGCAACGCCGGCAGCTTGGGAGAGCGACATCGGGGCTGGACTTGAAAGCGACCGCATTACTCGTAGCAACGCCGACGGCATAGAGCTGGTAGCGTTGACACCGATAACACAGACAACATGAAAGTGGAAGATTTAGTGACGGCAACACCAACGACTTGAGAGTGGAAGTACTAGTGCCGGTAGAGCCGATGACGTGGTAGAGATGGCGCCAGCAGCGATGGCATGAAATTGGCAGCGCTGGCACCGACAACATCAATCGCTTGGGGGTGGCATTGGGGTCTGTGTCACCGACGACGTGAGCTTGGTACCGTTGATACCGACAGCACCAACAGCCTGGGCGTGGTAGCATAGGTGGCGGCAACGGCAAAGACTTTGAAGCGGCAGCAATGACATCAACAGCCAGGAGCTGCGGTAATGTTTGCGTACACTCTGGATGGCACTTGGGAAAATGACCGTCCTCGGCTTGGGTCGACACTGATAGAAGGTGTACGAGTCACAACACAGCACCGCCAACACATAATCAGTGGCAGGGATCACATCATCAGTGGCAGGAACAAGTGTGATCTTGAGCAAAGCCTGCAGCTTGGTGCTACCGCAATCACTGCTGTAGACGCAATTGCAACCGCGAACAGCCCCCACGCTAGCCTGCACATTCATAAGGTGGCTTCCAGATGAGGTCGAGGACGAGCATATATGTGGAGGCTCACACAGCTTCCACTCCTTTGAATGGCTTCTCAATGGACCTCATGGTGCCAGAAACGGTGGCTTGATCCATGTTGAGGGCTTGTTGCATCCAGGCATCTTGATCAGACTAGCGACAGCTGACGTGGCAGCTCTGGCATGGTAGACGCATTGGCGTCGTGGACTGGAGCCTTGACAGCAACTTGGCCTAGCTCTAGTTGATACACAACTTGGGCGAGCTTGATCCGTGCTCCTGGTTTCAGGAGTCAACCGAGGGAGACTTGAGTGTCGTGTAGCGCTCGTACAGGATCTTGACACAAAACACGCTTGGGGGCGGACTTCGGCTGTGTTGGGGCTAGTCTCAATCTTCAGCCCACAGCTGGGTGGACGAATGGATGACTGTCAATGTTGAAGTCGGTGTATATAAATTGTGTGAGCTTCGAGTTTGCGTCCGCACAGAAGGCGAGACTACCGAGGTGTCAATCTCACAAGATCGAGATATGACTACATGGGCGCCAAATCTCAAGCACGGTAGTGGTAGCATTTCAATGCGCTTGTTGTCTCCGAGGAAGATTCGCGAATGAGGCCGAATAATTAAACGGCGGATGAAGGCGAATGGACGGTGACCAACCACTTATCCACCACCGCTCTGCAGCCACCCCATCCGGGTTTCGTGCATGTCCGGGGCCGTTGTCAGCTACGCGCTCGTCGATCGTACTCACTTTGACGGGCTCACCCCAATGTCTTATCGTTTGAAGTTTGAAGTTTTACCTTTCGCAGTATATTTTGATAGTAATGGCTTGCCATAGTAAACGCAAGCATTACCACCATTATTCACTATATGAGGTCCAGCCGATCCCTCTTTTATCCTGGTCTATTGCTGCTGATCCGTATACTGCCAGTTTGTATTCTCGAAAGAACCCGTTCAGCAAACCCGGCCCAAATTGAGCCCTCCGCCCTCCCATAAGTGATAAAGCCCAGTCCGTAACCTCCGCCCTCGCATAAGTGATAAAGCCCAAATCAGCTATTCAGACTCAGATCCAGCCTGAGCATTTTACATGTAACATTGTAGCATTTTTGTAGCCACAGCAAACAGTCTCCTAGACGGCAGAGATTTGTACTTCAGCATCTAGGACGCCTACAATATCTCCATTTAACTGTGTTTCAATAAGCATTCATCAATGAGCATTCATGTTGATAAATTCATTAACCGCAAAGCTAACTACACTCGGTCTCTGCTCTTGGGGCTCGAGAACGAACTCACGCGGCAGTTTTTCCTAGTCTTAGCTGCCTTAACGCACGTCGATCCATACGCAATACACACTTTCGTCACCTTCGCTCCCAAGGTGACATTGTCGCCTTTTACTCTCGCTTAAGTCCACGATGAGCTCCACCCGCTTCAAGCCTCTCAACATGATGACGCACATGCCGAATCTCGAGCAAAATCTCCTCGAACCCGCTCTTCATGTGGTCCCAGCGAGCCTGCGCCCGGTCCTTCCGTCGCAAATAGGCCTTCAGGATCTCACCCCAGAACGCGTTGTTGACTGCAACAGCTCCGACCACAAACCACTGATACCACGGAATGTACTCGAATCCAAAGATGTCGTCCATGATAACAGGGACGTTGCTCACGAGCACCGTCAAAATCACCGACATACACGCCGCCAACTGCATGTAGCCATTCGACAACATCCGTGCGAACACAGGCTCCGTGAAGTGACGCACCGTGTAGGCTCGCAGCACCTCCGTGAAGGCCAAACCCAAGAACACCATCGTCTGAGCTCGTCCCAGACCCGCTGGGACGCAGTCGTAGTCGCCTCCTTCACAGTAAACAGTCGAGTTCTCATACGACGTCATACCGGCCACTTCCTCGCCGAAAATGTACGAGCCGTCCGAGTACTGAGCAGCACAGTTGCCGTACACTTTCCAGCCATCGTCGATGCCTTCCCATCGACGACACGTCACGTCCGTGAAGTCCGTCCCATCTGGACCGCCGCCAGTATTGTAGATGTCGTCCGTCAGCAACACGCCGAAGTTCCAGTACAGTCCCAAGAGAAAAGTGGTCATAGCTCCAGCGAGAAGCAGGAACGCGTTGAAGAGCACGAGCAGCCACAGTCGACCGTGGATCAGCGAAGTCTGCTTGTGACGTGGTTTGTCTGCCATGATGTGTGGGTCGCCCTTCTCTAAGCTTAGAGCGACAGCAGGCATACCGTCCGTGAACAGGTTGAGCAGCAGAATGTGCAGCGCCTCGAGAGGAAGCGGGAACCCGCCAGCCACCGAGATGAAGATCAGGATGATCTCTCCGATGTTCGTGGACAGCAAGAACATGACAAACTTCTGGATGTTGGCGTAGATGACGCGGCCCTTCTCCACAGCCGTGACGATACTGCAGAAGTTGTCGTCCATCAAGATCATGTCGGACGCTCCCTTGGCCACTTCCGTGCCTGAAATCCCCATGGCCACACCGATATCCGCCTCCTTCAACGCTGGTGCGTCGTTGACACCATCTCCAGTCATAGCAGCGATGAGTCCTTGACGTTGAAGAGATTTCACGATCTCGATCTTGTCTTCGGGCTTGGCACGAGCAAACACCAACGTGCGTGACGTGATCTCGTCGATGTCAGCGGGGGGCAAGTACACGTCTCCATTCGGACGAAGCTGCGTGCAGTCTGTTGCTTGAGCCTCCGGGTCCGCGCCCACTTGTAGCAAATCAATGTTCTTGGCGATAGCAACAGCCGTAGCGAGGTAGTCGCCAGTGATCATCACCGTACGGATGGAAGCAGCTCGTGCAGTGGCAATGGCATCGCGCACGCCGTCACGTTCCGGGTCGATAGACGCCACCAGTCCGAGGAACACCAACGGCTTGGACAAGGCTTCAAACTTCTCGTCCACATCGTCGCAGTCTTCCCCGAACGGCAATTCGTGCATCGGCTGGATAGCCACAGCAAGAACACGCAGCGCCTGCGACGAGAGCGCATCTACCGCCTCGAGAATCTCCTGACGCTGTACGTTGTTCAACGTCTCGAACGTGCCATCCTTCCGGCAGTACTGGGTGCAGTTGCGTAAAATGTAGTTCGGTGCGCCCTTCACGTTAGCCACCAGCTTGGGCGGCTGGTCACCTGGAAGCGCCAACGTATCGAACATCGCCATGCCATTCACCACAGGTAGGGCGTTCACTGTGACCATCATCTTACGTGATGAGCTGAACGGTACTTCCACTAGCCGAGGATAGTCTTCCAGCAGACTATCTTCCCAGATGCCTGCCTTAGCGGCTGCAACGACCAAAGGCGCCTCGGACGAGTTGCCAAACGGAAGCCAACGTGGAGTCTCGCCGTCGTCCCCTTCCACTTGCTTGAGTTGCGTGTTACTGCACAGCACCGAGGCCATCAAAGTCGCGCGAACTTGCACATTTCCGGCCTCCGGTTCGCCTTGACTGCTACCGTCCGAAGCGAGGATAGAGCCTTCAGGTGTGAACCCCTTGCCAGTGATTGAATACTCGCGGAAATCGCCCCAGAGCTTCACTGCAGTCATCTTGCCTTCCGTCAATGTTCCCGTCTTGTCGGTACAGATGACCGACGCTGCGCCTAGCGTCTCCACTGACGCGAGTTTACGTACAAGCACATTCTTCTTGACCATCTCGGCCGTACCGGACGACAGACAGATAGTCACGACCATCGGTAGACCCTCGGGAACAGCACTCACGGCCACAGACACAGCAGCCATAATCATAGTCAAGTACGTGGGTCTGTCCGGGTGACGAGGATCTTCATTGCCGCGGATCATACCGACGATAAACACGAGGATGGCCACACCCACCGCGATGAGACCCATGACGTACCCAGTGTGGTGTAGAGCTCGCTGCAGAGGCGTGAGCTTCGGACGGTGCTTGGCGATGCAGTCACCAAGAGGGTTACGGATCCACTTCTTCTCTGCAGACGCATCCGTGCCGCTCTTGGCTTGTAGTAGAGCTGCAATGGAGCCCACCCGCGTGTTCATACCAGTCTCCACTACAATACCACGAGCGTTGCCGGCGGTGATCGTCGTGGACGAGAAGACCATGTTACTCGCTGTCAACTTGGCAGGTTTGCCGGCTCCAGCGGGGTGGATCGGAGCGTTGTATTTCTTGGGGACATCCTCCGAGTCGCCCGTGAGCAGCATCTCGTTACACTTGAGATCGACACTAGTGAACAGCCGAATGTCAGCAGGCACACCGTCGCCTGTGACGAGGATCACGATGTCTCCAGGCACCAGCTGCTTGCTGTCCACCACCTGTTGCATCCCGTCACGGATGACAAGCGACTGCGGGCTGGACAGACTGGCAAGCGCGGCTAACGCGTTACTGGCGGAGTGTTCTTGGTACGTCGCCACGCCTGCGTTCAGCGTGACAATGGCGAGGATAGCGATACCTTCAACCCATTCTTGCAAGGCCAAAGACGCCAACGCAGCGAAGAGCAGCATGGCGATGATTAGATTGTAGAACTGCAGCAGGAAGATCACGCTGACTGGCGTTCTGGCTTCTTCTTCCAGTGCATTGACACCGTAACGCAGTATCCGACGCTCCACGTCCATGACATTTAGTCCCCGCTCGAGGTTCGTGTTTAGCATTTTAGTGATAAGCTCGGTAGATCGCTGGTGCCACGTCTTCTCGTCGGTCTCATTAAGTGTCGCGAAGGACTCGCGCGTGGGCACGGGATTGGCAGCAAGGAGAAGCTCTCCGTCATTTAAGAATCGCGAACGGTGATCAGGTAGCGGAGTACTGGATCCTCCAGCAACCGATTTGCTGTTGGTTGCCATCTTGGCGTCGACGTGGTACAGATCAGCGGCTGAGAAGGAGCGCGCGCCGCTGGACACGTCCACGACGTGGTGGGCTGGCGACTCGAGCGAGTGGGAGGACGCACGAGGCGACTCCAGTCTGGCGTAGTTGCCGTTATCCTGCAGTGAGCGTGAGGGCAAGGACGCCCCACTCTCGTAGCCTGGCATAGCAGTCGGAAAGTATGCGAGTTGAAGTTCTTAGTTGATAAAGTACGGGAGGTTATGTTAACTCCCGTCTGTGGTAGTTGGAGGTGTTGTGAGGCCTAAAGAGCCAATTTGGAAATGATAACGTCGGTTTTTAAAGGGCCTTTGGATGGGCTAAAGATGATGGATGCGGCACTTCAACGCGCAGCCTGCGAAACGCACGTGCGAGATCTCAAAAGGTAGCGTGATGGGCCTTCAATTTGATTGGTTAATCTCTCTAATGACGCGATCTGATTCGCGTTTCGACGGACGAGACCCTCACTCACGCAAGAGGCTTTAATTCGT
The DNA here is from genome assembly GCF_000142945.1 of Phytophthora infestans T30-4. Classification (NCBI taxonomy): domain Eukaryota; phylum Oomycota; class Peronosporomycetes; order Peronosporales; family Peronosporaceae; genus Phytophthora; species Phytophthora infestans. The sequence continues at coordinate 1,758,194 of NW_003303756.1, forward strand.
GCAGCGGAGACCAACGGCCATTGCTAGTCGTCATTTGCGGCGAGCACGCAGCTTGTCGTGCTTGTTGGTCGGTTGGGGTGCGGTAGTTGTACATATTCGTGTAGTCTCGGTCGACATTCTGGAAGGTGTTCTGGAAGAGGACGTGCAAATCTCGAAGATAAGGCGCGGTGCAACGCTTCCGCAGTGTCTGCACATTTTCGAAGCTGGCTAGATAAGATGGGACGTCCGCGCTGGACGAGAATCTCGTCACGAGATAGAGCAACGCCCGCTCGTTGGTGGCGTTAAGGTATGAAGTCGATGGCCAGAGAGCGCTGTTGGTGCGGCGGTTTTACAGACGTGGAGAAGCACAGTCGAACCCATGCATAGAGATCAGCATGCACGACTGGAGAACGCGTGTATGTACATACAGTGTATGCACGAAGTGCATCTTCCGAAACAGAGGTGTCACAGACATGACATGCTGCGACACTATACAGATCTGTACACTGTTCATGTAACATGTACATTAATTTAGCTGTAGTGGTGCTTAAGCAATTGTACATTCCATGCTTGATGGTTGCAGCGTGTTTCTTCTTCTCAATAAAATCTTACAGCTTGTCCAGAAAGCATGCCCAACATTGCGCTATTCATAGGACACTCAACCTTTCTGCACCGGTCTTGATACCGTAACTGCGCTGTCGCCCCAGCTGTTTGTGACAACCAAAAGCACGTTGAAGTGATCCGATCTGTTTAGCCGTCGGTTTCCCACTTGGCTCAAGTATTGAGCGCGATTTGCCTACGCTCTTGAGCAGGGTGCGCAGAGTGCTTTCAATTCATGCGTGCTATCATCGGGAGGTGCAGACATCGAGGAGTTTGGCTTGTGGTTGCACTTTATCTGAGTCAATTTGAGTCAATGTCAGTTGACTCCCATACTACACACAGTAATCGCCGCTGTTTGCACCGGATCAAGATTACCCTCCCCCTTCTATGAATATGCGAAGGTGGAGAAGGAATCCCCGCCACTCCGGCTTGCGCAATGGCTCTCCGAATCGGACCATCGGAGTCCGATGGAGTGTCCATGATGGACAGCTACAGGTATTAATACTCCAGTACTGTCATTGCTATTTATAACGTACACAATGAAACAACGACAAGCACTTCAAACGCCAAACAAACTGGAAGAACACGCAGGCCGGAACAAAATGCGACAAAATTGCAAAAACACCGTTCGAAACGGTGTGCAGCACCCTCAAACGCATAATAGCACCTTCCGGGGAGGGGCGACGCAGCTATGGCGCCAACTAAGGCGAGCGGGTGCGAGGTCGCGTAGCCGCAGCAAACCCGCGCGGGGAGCCCGCGAAGCAGGGCCGCGCGGTATTTGCGGAGGCGGGCCCAGCGCCGAGCTCACCAGCGAGCCGCGCATTGCACTTCCCAGGTGAGAGAATCTATTATTATCCCGGCCACCAAACCTTGGACAAACTTTGGTCCAAAAAAGGTAACCCTTCCCTTCACAAAACCCATAACGATAGTTAGATATAAGGGGTAAAATCGGGCGTAGATTCCGATTTTGAGGTCTATTTTTGCGTATCTGCAACCATTGATCTCCCAATCGGCCGTTTAAAAAAGGCTCTATATCTTGCAGAATTGTTTGCAATTGTGGGCTTGGCACGTACTAACATGCATGCGTATTCATTGGCAGAGCCGGGATAACAGGTGGGGATTTTCAGAACCGGATGGATAAATTCCAAATATTACCGCAATTTGACGATTGTTAGAAAATTATAAACTTGTTAAAAAGAACCCGTCAAAAGAATATCTAGAGTGTAAAGAACATACAACGGGTCACCCGTTCATATTCCTAATCGGCTACAGCTTCATTGTCATCGACGGCGTCATCCTCTTCCGTGTCCTCGTTGCTGCCCTCTGGTTCCGATGCAATTTCGCATTCATCACCTTGCTGCAGATATTTTGTCTCGTATTTCTGTGCGTGTGTGTATGCATTTACCCACGTATCTGACGTGAGCGATGCAAAACCTTCGTAGATTTTACAGCGTAGCTCAGGCATATCTGATGCTGGATTGTGGAGTGGGGTTCGTTTGGCGTTTGTGATAGCTGGCCCCATCCATGTGTATGTTACATGGCCCATACTTGGACGCCAAAATAGCACTCAGATTCGTGAACCACTTCTTAAACTGCTCGATGTTGAAGTTGCCATGATAATCGTCATCGTTCTTACGTTTTAAGTTGGATTGCCACACCTCTTTCGATTCTTTGACCAATTCACCAACTAATCCATTCTTTTCTCGCCGAAGTATACCAGCGGCTATAATGCAAAACCTTTAAAAACAAAAAATTAAATAATTGTTATAAATTCTTAATACAAATAACGTTAAGGTTTTAATTTACAAAAACAAAATAAAACACTCACCGTGGACCTCGACCACTCTTCGTATACCGCAGCTTGTCCTCATCAACCCACGATAAATTGGCGACATGGTGCAGGTTACAAAAAGTCTCGTCGAGATAAACCTCGGGGCGCACTGGAAAATTGCGTCTGTTCAGGTTTAAAACTTTTTTTCTCAAATATTGCGCCCTGAACGCAACATTTGCCGTCGTTTCTGCCATAATATTGCGAGACCTTCCTTTTATAAATCGCATTCCCATCCTCCTAAGCACGCGACGTAGTGAGCGCACTGATACCACAATGTTGTGCTCTTCTTTAAGACGCTGTGCTAACTGTGGTGCTGCAACAGGTTTTCCGCTCTTGTTCATTCTTGACACCGACGAGGCTGTATGCTTTCTCCATGTTTCGGAGGCCTCCCAGATGGTTTTGGACCTTCCATCTGTCATAATTAATTTGTCGACCACTGAAATGATAAATATCAATAATAACTGAAATGATATGAAGTACAGCCTACCGAGGTGAAATTCTTGTCGTGGTGCTGCTCCCAGTGCGCCCATATAGCTGAAATGGTGCCCGTAGCAAAGCCTAAACACTCTTTGACATGATAACGAACTCCTCCTTTCCATAGATGCGGTGCAGAGGCCTTCTTTTGGCGGAGGAACTCGTAGGTCTTCACAACCAAGTACTTCTCAGCAGCAGTCAATTTCTTACCGGCGACCATTTGAAAAGTAGTGAACATTATTAGATGCTGTGAAGTTCTTACGAGAATAAATAGACACCAAGCTATCTATTAAGGGGACACACAACGAAATCGGCTCTACGGTTGCGGAGTTACATTCCTCTAATTTAAGATAAAATATATTACCATTTTTGTCCAAGCCTTTTTGGCCGGGATAATAATCGCGACCGAAGCGAGCCCCAGCCAAGCGAAGCGCGGCTGGTATTAATAACGACCTCTTTACATTAAATAATGCCTTTCCACAGGAGAGCCGGGTAATCCCCCCCGGCTGCTCTTACAAATACCAAGTGAAACAAAGCTTAAGTGTTATCCTGCAAAACAAGGTGTTTTAGATGCGTTGTCACAAAATGCTTCAGCTTTCGCGATTAATCGTAGATGTACTGTACATGTAGACCTCTTTGGCTCGCACTTTGTGTTGAAGACCACTTCATCGCTGCTTTATGTCGCTCTCTTGCTGCAAATCTTTGCGAGTGCAAGCAAAAGTTGGGTGATGCAAACAGTGAATTGACCAAAATACGGCTATTATTAATGAATCAAGTTGCAGCGTAGTACTGTAGCCGTATTTTCAGGTCTTGATACATGTGCTCTGCATTAGATTATCTATACAGTAAGTAATAGAGATACTACGAAGCTACTTTGTACATGTACTTCGAAGTAGTAAACAGCGTGTGCTTTGCTGATCTATAGCGAGTCCTGGTCCAGGATTCCAGGACAGCTCCTGGAGTTATGTCCTGGCCCGCGACACTTTCTGCATAGCCGTACACGTTGAGGTTCTCTGCCTGGTTCGGCATCCACCAACTGAGCTTCGCTCGCGACAGCGCTGGTCGACTCAGATGCTGGGCGCTTGGTTCCTCGACGGGATGTTGAGTCGATATCCTCTTAATTTGTGTTAGCATTTGCTTTTGTTCCTTGAGAAGATGGAACGATCATGGATGGAACACAGACAGGATCAACGCTGATAGCTGAGCTAAGCGGTAATTCCACTGTTTTCCCCTCGAATGTCAATGCGCAGTTCTCCGCAAGATAGCCAGGAGCAAAACGCTCGATGACTGAATCCATTTGGTTGCAGAACAGCAGCACCGCGATAAGATGGCGGCACGGAATCGCATACTGCCCGATGAACGTGCACGTACAGGTGCTAGTCTGCAAGTCCATGTGTCGACGAGCGCTGGAATCCTTTATCCATCTTTCGTCACAAATGCCACAGTTTCCGAGGCTCGACGAACTTTGTACTCGCCAATATGTCTGCATTGTGCGTCGTAGAGGTCTTGAGCCCCGCTCAAGTCCCTTAGCTGACCCAGTGTCCCCGCCGGTGAGTCGGTTGATGAAGTACCAACTGCAGCAGTTAAAACTAGTCCCAACATTACCACCGCTTCCTCCAAGACGCAGATCACTGACCTTCCTGCTCCGCTAATAACTATCTGTTCCTGCTCCAAAGTCTCGCAAAACGTCCGTCTTCGCCATCCTTACATCGCTACTTTCCCAATATTCCCGCAACAACCCAGCTCTCTAAACAAAGTTGTCCAAGATATTTTTCAACAGCAGGCCCACAGGTTGCCGATCCATTCAAGGCGGTTATCGTACTCCACCTCCCTCTCCGAGCCTTGCAACCCCCATACCAGCGCATGGTGATGCTTGTTAAATGACCCAATCTGGGCCAGCTCATGTTCAATAATGTACCTTGTGCAGTAGCGTAGAGTAAGCCCCAGCTCACTTGCCACAGCTATAAGCTCCGCGTCAAGAGTACACAGCACAGGACAGTACTTCAAATCCACGCCGCTGTCTTCCACACAGCGGAAAAACCACCGATAGTTCTCCATCGTCACAACATGCCACTGCAATTGTTACGTTGCGCAAATTGCCGTCTTTGCCAAGGAGGACCATTTGCACTCCTTGGTAGTTCGCTTCACTGTTGTTGCAAGGTGTCACTTCAAACATATAGATTTGATGATTAAAACCCGTCAATTGCGTGAACACAGAGCAGCTCAGAAAAGCTCTGGATAAAGCCCCGTTTTTTACTCTGCGGACCTCGTAAAGGAATCTGGGTTCAAATTGTAAGAACAACGGGATCTTCCGGAACGAGTTACCCGCTTGGTTCAACACTTTCTGCTTCATGACCTGCTTGGCTCGATAGATCGTTCGTAGATTGGTTTTCCCTTGAAGTTGCCGTAACAGTCGTGTAGCTGTACCATCGGGCGTGGCTGCCAGAGCCTTCAGGAAACTCGAGCTCTCCACCAATTGACGTTGAGTGGGCTTAGCAGTCGACGTGCACTCAGGCAAGTGTGTCAGGTCGGAGCTGGACACGTACCAGGTGTGGTCTGTCCTGGAGTTGTGCAGGTAGAGCTGAACGTAGAATGGGCACGCCTGGGTGGAAGCACATACCACGACAGTGTTTGCCTCCGCGTCGAGCAACTTTAACTCGTTTATTGTAGTAAAGCGCGTAGTCTTGGACAGCATAGAGCGCGACCTTGCTGTCTTTGAAGCGCTTGTCCTTAAAGAGCGTCGTCGAAGGTGAGTTGAGCTCAGGATCCATGACTTTTGAGCTTCTTTGTGGCAGAAGGAGAGCATATAGTATAAGGACGAAGTGTGTACAATTTGTAACTTTCGCAATAAACAGTGTCGTGCTGTAGACAGAAAACTATTTTCAAAATTATTTTTTGGACACGCTAGAAGTAACGTACAGTATTAGAATAACATCGAATACTGTAGAACCTCCATCAGTTACGATTTCGATGCCGGGACCTTGCAACCAAGATTATCGATGACAAGATCAAGCGGACTGAAGATTTAAGCCCTACGGCCCTACGGCCCAAGTTCACGAAGCTGTACGCGACGTGACCCGAGCCCGAATGCAACAGATAATGCTACGCGATGCCAAAGGTAAGTACAGAAAACTTCTAACTCCCTTATTTGTGACCACTTTCGAAAGCATTTTTTTGTTGATACGCGGCCCTCCATCGATACGGACACGACAGCGCGTCCCCTAAACACCCCGATCACAGCTGATGAATTCCTCTTCGCGCTTAAACGGCTTACCAATGGCCGAGCATCAAGACCGGACGAGATCCCAGCAGAGCTACTCAAATATGGTGCTGAAGTCCTAGCCCCGAAACTAGCGTCACTTGTTAACGACAGCTTTACAAAGGGTGAGCCTCTCGAGCTCGGTGAAGGCTTTCTACTATGCCTACCCAAACCGAACAAACCCCGAGGGGAATGCTCAAGCCTACGGCCAGTTGCTCTTCTTAACAGCACCCGGCAAGCCATTTCGCTTATCGTACTTGAGCGCATCACTCCAGCAGTCAACAAATTTCTATCTCCACACCAATGTAAATTTCGGAAACATCGAAGCACTGCTGGTGCAATATGGACTCATCGCTGGTTATGCGCCCGAGTACAAAAATACTGTGAACGCATTCACGTTCTCGGTATAGATCTGTCCAGGGCGTTTGATACTATCGACCGACAGAAACTGCTCGACGTTCTTGACAGCTTCCTACCAGAAGATGAAGTCCGGCTGATACGACTACTGTTACACAAGACCACGTTATCTCTTCGATCAGGACACATTACCCTCAAGCCGATTGACAACAATACGGGAACACCCCAAGGCGACTCACCTTCACATGTTTTGTTTGTGATTTACTTAATAGCAGAATTAAGAGAAGTAGCTAACGAGCTCGACGTACCCCACGATCTACAGGAGCAAATGGTTGTATACGCGGACGATGCCGACTTCATCTGCAGAGACCTCACGGCCGTCACAACAATCCTAGAGCAAGCTCCAGGAATCCTCGCCCGCTGTTCCCTCAAGATGAACATATCCAAGACGGAAACCACGTTATTGCAACGCCATATACGGCCATCCGGGGCAAACCGACTTTCTGGAGCTGCCGCAGAAACTTGGCGCTCAACTCGGAAACTTGGTTCTCTACTCGGAGACACTGAAGATCCATCCCGGCGCAAAATCCTTGCTGCGGCTGCACTACGTCGTCTATGGGCCCTTTGGCTCCGTTCACACTACTTGACCGACAAAACACGCATCCGGCTCTACAACTGCTACGTTCTCCCGATTCTGCTTTACAACTGCGGGACAAGGGCGCTGCCCAACTCGGACCTGCACCGCCTGGAACGTTTTCATCGCCGCCAACTCCAAAGCGCTCTCAATATTCGTTACCCGCGCCGCATCTAACGCGGCTCTCTACGAAATCTGCGAGGAACGCCCACTACGACAACGGATCACAGCAGCCCGATGGGGGCTGCTCGGCCACATGCTTCGGCGACAAGACATCCCGGCATATCTCCAGATGAAGGCGTACTTAGCACCTAACGAAGCAGGTAAGTGGCGCGGAAAACTTCGCACCACGCTTCCCGTTATTCTTGATACAGATCTCGCTTCCAGCGGCTCCGAATTCCGCCTAAGGACTGAACAAGACCTCTACAAACTTCAACGGCTCGCTGACCACAGCGGCAATTGGAAGGAACTCTCGACTACAATATGTGACTCTCTACCTATGACTGGAGACTCGACGTATGCGGACACCAATCTATGCCGCCGACTAGCAAAGTTGAGCTTAGCGCAGGTGTAATTTGGCTACGCGAACACGTAATACCTTACCTTATCTTACTGAAGAACTCCACGATATACTGTAATTCAACGCGGTTACTTACAATTAGGGCGTCATAAACGAATTTTATCTCATTGAAGCTGAACATTTATATCAGCCCAGGTGCTAAGCCTCATCACGATCTTAGCGCTCATGACAAGGTGAAATGAAGAGAGAGAGCAGTAGAATTTCTGGAATAGAGCTCTGAAAAGTGTCTTTGATTCTGTAACGGGGTACAATCCAGTGTGCCCCCGGTTACATAAAGAGTGACCCGTCACTCTTGTGGACACCTGGTACACGGTACCAGGTGCTCTCGGAGCCAGTCAGGGCATGACTACTTAGCTCCAATATAGGTAGCCTCTAGTTTGTATAGGACCCAAGCTAAGCTTACCTATAAATACAGCAGTCTTCAATCTACTCTTCTAAGTAGCAAAGCGTTCCCTCTGAGGCCAGGAACACGTGGACTAACGCTCACTCGGGTAGTAAATACCCTCAAGCACTTTCTCTGTGCAAGGTGCTGTGGGACCCCGTCACACTTGGTAGCAGCCGTAGTCAATTCTACACCTTCGCGGGTAGATTGAACTACTTGACTCCTCTGTGCGCTCAACGTTTGAGCCGCGATGGACCGAAATGAGTTTCCTCGCTTGGGCGACTCACAGTACGTGTCTGTTCGGAAGATGGGAGGCATCTTTGGACAAGATGTCCTCCGCAGCTTGGCGGTGGTGACGCCTGTCGACCAACACGAACGCGTGGCTGCGTTTGAGACCTACGAGCTTGGTCTCATCGCTCACGTCCGCGGGAGTTTACCGTGTACCAGGTGCCCACAAGAGTGACGGGTCACTCTTTATGTAGCCTGAGGTACACTGGTTTGTGCCTCATTACATAACTACTGTTCACTGAGAGTTTGTATACTCTCGGAAGCCGACTTCTTCAAGCGCAAGGTGCTGTGTGACCCCGTCACACTCCCAGTCTGCGGTACGACGCCTGGAACGACTCCCTCATTCCCGGGTACTGAACATAGTACTACCGGTATTTCTGTTTTTTTTGCTGGTACTACCCGCACTTCGGCTCTCAAAACAACCACTTTATTCTTTGAAGTGGCTGTTTCGAGAGCTCGGTACTCACTTTTAAGCACAATGTCTAACGTAATAATGTACCAACAACAATACCGTACAGGATGCTGAAGGCTCGGTTTTCTGTAGGGATACAATAGACGAGTGTTTTATATATTGAAGCATTTCGTGCTCGATTTAAGAAATTGTACACGCATACAAATCAGGTAAAGCAGCCTTTATTACATGATTATCACAAAAACACACATATTTTGTGTCGAGCCCAATTAATAAATAAATCTGTCGTACTACTTGTTTTTGTAATAAATTCACTACTGTACCGGTACATGTTTTGGTTTTATAACAAAACAATTTGCTTACTTGTATGACAGATTATTTGGTCGTAGGTTGGTTTGAAAACTAGTGCATGATTAATGAAATTTCACACCGTTGGTAATAACTGGGATTCTACCTAGAGCCGACGGCGTAACATGTCAAGTCAAGTGTGTCCCTATATTTGTAAAGCTAAGCTTTTCCTTTTCTCGTTTGATCCTTTTGTATATATGTATAGCCGGATAATTAGTTGGAACAAATGATAGGCGGACGAAATAGCACAACCATTTACATAAGGCAAAATCGTAAGTGCTGACATCGTGTAGCTCCCTGATCCTCCGAGTTATTGCTGCAAGACCGACAAATTGTAAGCTGGGAATCAAGATTTGACTCAACCAGAATCGTAAACAGCGATGTCGGCTGTCAACAACCGCAATTATTAGACTCTACGAGCGTCTTGTCTCGATGTACTATAAGGTCATTTAAAACCTGCATATTTTAGTGTTATGATTTAATACTGTAATAAATGTTAAAATAGTACTGTAGTGTGGTACATGGTGTTTCAATAGCCATTCATGCTGATAAATTTCTCCTGCCAAACTACCAATAGCTACATTCGGTCTTTGCTCTTGGGACTCGCTCCGTGCAAGAAGTAGCATTCCGTAATCCCATTCGCTAGCATTTACGTTTTTTTTTTAAAATGGTTTAAAAAGCGGAGCTGGCACAAATTTGGTAGCCTATAATTTTTAGGCGCCTCACTGAGTCACTCAGACCTTCGTATTATTAGTGCTCGGCGCCTCTTAGGCGAGTCAGTCCATAGTGTTCGGCGGTTTGTGTCGTGATCGTGTACAAGGCAGTGCTACATTGAACAACGCTTCACCCACTTCTTTTCTAATGCAACTTAGTCGCCATTACTTCAAGTGACATTCCGAGTCAACTGCTTCAGTAAGACCAAAACCTCTTTTGTGAGCCAGCGTAAGATGCATGACATATTTTTTTAACAAAATGAGAACGAAAATATCTTGATTCTAGTATGGTGTGGCAGATACTGGAAAAATCGTACTTAAGTATCCTATGGGGGAATTGTGGCATACCATAGCGGCGACAAAAGTAGCAGATAGCTATACATGCACCTCAATTGCTCAATTATGTAGACTTCTTCTATCTTTAGCACGTGCAGCACCATCTACGAAAAAGGTTGATCCTATTCGCTTAGGAGTATAGGCGAAGCTGCCATATAAAACTGTTACAAAGATTGGTTCCATTCGGTGCCCCAATTATTGTCGCTTTTATTTTGTCGGGTAAAATATCAATAAAAATCATTTATAACCTTTTTTTGGGGACAGCGCGCTGAAAAATTAGCCGGTCTGATTGGATGGAATTACCTGAATAATATCAATTTGTTGACAGGCAGTCTGAGTGTGCGAAGGTTATAGCCACAACTTTCGCAGTGAGCACAAAACTGTGTCAAAGATTGAGATCTATTGTACATTTCAGGTTGTAAGGGGTAGCTCGGTCAGTAGGGGGCTCTATGACTTTGCCTACCTGCATAAATGATTTTTGCACTATGGCTAAAATAAAGTAAACTGATCTGTTTGTCGTTATCAGGTGAAGCTCGTCTCTAAACCAATACATGTATTGTCGACAGCTGTTTAATAACTTTTGTCACCAAGAGCAAAGTCATGGAGTTCGTGTCAGAATTCAACAGCGGTAATTTACAATTCAGTATAATGGGATTAAAAGAAAGAAGACACTACATGTTTAATAGTATCAATCGTGACCCTTGCTCGCTTTGCAGACGATCAAGTACTGGATTATGGTAATTGCGGGAATAACTGGTCTTTGACCGCCAACCTTGAAGACTGCAGTCTGTGGCAGTGACGGTCCTTGATGGCAAAGCTCAGCCCTGATGCTGCACAAGATAAAGATGATAGCCTCGGAGTACAACTCGACAGCTTTCTGAACCTGCTTCATTCGTGCTGCTCGTATTCCTCGTTCACGAACACCGTGTGGCAGATGCAGCGTGCGTCCTCACTCCTATTTGCTCTTTAAACCTTCCAGCATTTGAGTTCATTTGCCAACTCTCCGTGTCTTCGTCAACTAGTGCTTCAAAATGCTGCCTTGTCGTCTTCTTGCCTCACTCGCGGCAGCTTCCTTGGTTGCAATGACCTCCGCGGCCACGGACTTCGGCTACACCACAAACGCCGATAAATACGTTATCAGCACGGGAGCGGGTTTGACCATTTCCATGAGGCAGTCGACGTGCGATATCGTGTCCATTAACTACAACGACAAGGAGCTGCAGTACAAGTCCATGGGTACGCACGTGAACTCGGGTTTGGGCTCGGGGACAACATCGACTATCGAAGCTTTGAATGACGACAAGAAGACGATCCACGTCAACTGCAAGAAGACTGGACTGGAGCAATCCTACTTCTTCCGTCCCAGCGAGAACGTAGTGTACATGGGTACATACCACTCGAAAGACCTGGTGCTGCCGGAACTGCGCTTCCTTGCTCGCTTGGACAAGGCCGTGATGAACCAGGGTATCCTCGAAGCTACTGTCGAGTCTGGTATGACTGCAATTGAGGCCACCGATGTCATGCAAAACGGTGAAGGGATCACCCGTTCGAAATACTACTCGGCTGTACCATTCATTGACGATGCTGTCCACGGTGTCAACAGCACCGCTGCTGGCGTCTACCTGGTGATTTCCGAGCACGGATACGAGACGTCGAGTGGCGGTCCGTTCTTCCGCGACATCAACAACAAACTCGACGTGTCTAACGAGCTCACGTTCTACATGAATTCGGACCACACGCGTATCGAAGAGTACCGCTACGGGTTCCACGGTCCGTACGCGCTTGCGCTCACAAGCGGTGCTGCTCCGTCACCTTCGTCACTTGACTTCTCCTTCTTTCAAGACCAGACTCTGACTGGCTTTGTCCCGGATGCGAAGCGTGGCGAAGTCACCGGTACGATCACAGATGCGAACGGCGTTCTGGAAGACTCGGGCGTTGTTGTAACGTTCTCGAACGCCGACGCTCAGTACTGGACCAGGGTGGCTGCTGGGTCCAAGACGTTCACGTCCCCCAAGATGAAGCCTAGCACCTACAAGGCCACCGTCTACAAGAAGCAGTTGGCTGTCAGCACAGCCTCCGTTACCGTGGCTGAGGGTGAGTCCGCGACGCAGACAATTGACGTGACGTACGAGCTCGTCAAGAGCCCCATCTTTCGTATCGGTGAGTGGGATGGCACTCCCGACGGCTTCCTGAACGCCGACAAGATCCAGAAGATGCACCCGAGCGACTCGCGTATGTCTGCGTGGGGCCCGACCACGTTTGCCGCTGGTACAGACGACAGCAGCAAGTTCCCCTTGCTCAGTTCCGAGCCGCCAACGACAATATCAAAATCACTTTCGACCTGACGGACGCGCAGGCCGCGGAGTCCAGGACGCTCAAGATCGGATTGACTCTCGCCAAGGCCGGTGCGCGCTCCAGAGTCATTGTGAACGACTGGACGGCTGAGCTTCCTGAATCTGTGGGGATCAAGACACGTGGTATCACCCGCGGTGTCACTCTCGGCAACTACAAGCTGTACGACTACGTCATCCCGTCGTCTGCTCTTAAGACGGGGTCGAACACCATCACGCTGTCGATTGCTAGCGGTGCTAGCGACCCGGCCGAGAAATACCTGCTGCGTCGGTTGTCTTCGACGCCCTGGAGCTCGTTTAGACACTCAAAGCTCATAGAGCCCATGTATGTGAAGTTTTGAAATCAAGAATGATGTAGAACTGTTTAATCCTTCTTGTTGGTCTCGATAAGAGCCTCTTCTCTAGCTGCGAAGCATTTGCGCCGCCTTGTTAGGCGCGTTCATACACACGGCACAGATTGCAGCAAGGAGACGCCGTGGGGACACGCACGCGCCGAGGAACGCCGAGACTTGGGCAAACCAGGTATCGTACGCCATCATCTGACCACGGAACATCGCCTGTAGAGCCAGCATCGCACAGTCCTTGGGTGTGCATGCAGTCCCAGGGATGTTCATGTAGATAGCGTCGTCGCAAGCTGCAATGTGTCCAAAGTTCGTATGCACCGGACCCGGACAGAAGCACGTGACGGTGACGCCCGTGCCGCGCAGCTCGTAGTCGAGTCCTTGACTGAAGTTGATAACGAAAGCCTTGGCGCTGCTATACAACACGGCGGATGGCGTCACGACCGAGCCAGCCATCGAGCCGATGTTGAGCACTCTACCAACTCCACGCTCCACCATCGGCGGCACGAACGCGTGTGTAAGCTGCGCCACCGCCGCCATATCCAGCGCCATAATCTGCGTCACCTGCGTCTGCGAAAGACTGACAAAGTCTCTGGTGATGGAGAACCCGGCGCAGTTCACGAGAATGTCGACAACGAGTCCGTTCTTGGCTGCGTGTGCCACTAAAGCGTTAATGCCCGTCTCAGAGGCCAAGTCGCATGCGCAGAACGACACCTTGACCCCAGTATGGGCCTGTTCGATCTCCATCTGCATCCGTTGCAGCACGGACTCTGTTCTCGCTGCTAGTAGAAGGGAATACCGCTTCCCGGCAAGTTGGTATGCCATCTCCTTGCCCAGTCCGGACGACGCTCCTGTGACAAGCGCAACATGCTTGGCTTGAGGCTCGGGCTCTGAAGACGAGAAGTTCCGGCGATGGTAGCGAGTCAACAACACATCGAGAAGAGACAGAATCAGGTACACGAGCACTAGAAGACGTAGCAGACGCCCCACAGACTCTGGTGGAATGATGTATAGAGTCACAAGCAGAGCGAAGACGCCTAACGCTGGCTGCAGCTTGCTGTAGATCGGTCCTTCAGATGCCATGGACAGGCAGTAGTTACGCAATGGCGTAACCTACCGACTAGAGATGATCATACCCCCAGATTTGAACACGCCGATCCCATTATTGGTTTGTGTGGATCACGCCTTGCAGTCCACCCACCCAAGCGTCTTTTGCGTTTCATCTGCTCAGTTGAACATTGACCTGGAGGCAGGCATCGTCTCAGTTGCACGAGGTTTCACGTGAGCCAGTGGGACGTTTCTCGATTATCTGTTGCATTGACACTAGCATCAAACTTGCAGCGCTAGAAACCGCTGCTACTTCAACCAAAGAACTCGCCCGGCCCACCGATCGCTCGGACAAATTTAAACCCGTCCGTATCGGCGAAGCTACTTGCTAATGACGGCGCGTATAGCGGCAATGACGCGGTCGGACGCGTCTAGACTTGATGAATCTCCCGCGGGTATACAGGAACTGGAGCCCGGATGCGATGTGGGCGACGCCGACAGCCTTCTGCTGCACTTGCTCCGCATCATTTCGCTGTATCTGTTCATGTTCCTATCGCAGACGGCGGATGTGGTGACGGACGCAGAACTCGCCGATTTCTTTTCGAATGCTGCCACGTCAGACTTGGTGGATGAACAGACTACAGAACTACAGCGCCGACTACACGCGGCTCTTCTCGAGTGGGTGCCGAGTGAAGTTAAGAATGACGGACTTTTGCAAGAGCAGAAAGCGTTTGTGGTGATTAAAAGGCTGTTCAGACAGCAGCGAACCAAAACTGCTGTCCAATGCCGCGTTCTCGCCGCATTATTAACGTCGTATTTGACACAACTGGAGACGCCATTGGTGCATTGCGAAGCGAGTAGTATGCTGTCTTCGACCTTGGAATATTTGTTAACAAAGGAGAGAGATGCAGCGAGTCAAGAGTCCATCCCTCTATCAATGTTGTACCCGCTGGTGAATGCAGTGGACTTGGTCGGCATCGAACAACGTGAATGTCTCGACGCACTCATGAACGTCTTCCGATGGTTTTCCATGCACGACCAATCTCAAAAGGTAAAGGAGATCGACGAACAATTCTATCCTAATTCCCACAATAATATTTGCGGAGTGCTCGGCAGGTCTTCACCACATTTACCACAAAATATCACCGGAAAATTATCGGACTGTCAGACAACAAGGATGAGCTTGGTATTTGCTTCGTGCAGATGTTGCAGCGCTACTCGGACCACATTTTCCGACGAGATCTTCAGGTACGAGCGTCATCACTTACACTTGAGTATGCAGTCACTAAGTGATGCGTCGTGTAGTTTGAAGATTTGATCCCTACAGTTTTGTACAGCGACACTGAGGACGACGACGCATCGAGCGAGGACGGCACTCGTCTCGCAGTCTTAAACGACAGTGATTTATCAGTCGAGAAAGAGAAGGCAGTTCTCTCTACACGTTCCTCACACACACGCAAGGAACGTAGAGAGGATACGATCAAAACGCCGTGTCGACCGACTGCATTCGACGCCGACCGCTTGTTTATTGGCGTGGAGTGGCAAGACGAAGTCTGCTTCGGTGTCGCTGCAGCCGGCACCCTCGCTGCTGTGTTGTGCGTCTTCTTCACCTGACCAGACACAAACCTGTCCACATTTGAGCTTTAATTCAAAGATTCGTGACAGTCTTCCAACCTCCCAATGTCTTGTCTTGATGTCTAGTAGCAGTACACAATTCAAATAAAAAATCCCCCTGGTCAATGAGCCAGCAAACTAACGCACGGCTTTGTGGTGTTCCGATCACCCCCCGTCGACGCTCTAGCTTCTACAATCGATACGCTCCTCGTGCGAGTTCCCACAAACCTGCAAGCACGGGTGTCGTGGCCTTATAAGCCGATACAACACACTGTTCTGGAGCATCACACGCGACCCCAACACCCGTTGCCACCGTCAGAAGCAGCGACAAAAACGGGAACACGACGTACAGCAACATACTCCGCTGTTTGGTAGCCTGGACGCCTGTCTCTTTGCTCTGTGCCTTACCGTCATTACCGTGCTCTTCAGAGCGGTTAAACAGGTACAGAACGGCCGAGTTAAAGCCGTAAATGACGAGTAGCAACGGAAGACGAACGAGCATGTTCATCCACTCGTCACGCAGATAATACAGCGCGATAGCTCCCAGTACAGGCAGCATAACAGCCACCAAATTCAGCTGCGCCACCGCAAAGAAAAGGACTCCAAGCGCCAGTAAAATCCCCAGAATCTTCATGCCGTACGCTACTTCACAGCCGAAAACCTGAAGCGAAC
The DNA here is from genome assembly GCF_000142945.1 of Phytophthora infestans T30-4. NCBI lineage: Eukaryota > Oomycota > Peronosporomycetes > Peronosporales > Peronosporaceae > Phytophthora > Phytophthora infestans. Next base: position 1,774,412 of record NW_003303756.1, read on the forward strand.
TAGGCGCCCACCAAGACACCATCCACCAGTGTTGTTGCTCGTCTGGCTGACACAGCGGCTTGACGAACGCCACTTCGCGCAGGTTCTCGAAAAACACAACGGCCATGATCACCAGCACCACCAACACGTCGGTTTTCGTGACTGTCCACACGAAACTCGCTCGATCTCGAGCGTTTTGCGCGCGTGTCTCCTTCAACTCGTCCATACGTCGTTGCAGTCGCGCCTCCTCTTCTCGTTGCCGCTGAGCTTCTCGTGTGCGGTCGATCTTTTCAGCGATTAGTCGCTGTTTATTCAGGAACTTCTGCGCCATCCGCTCGCGTTTATCGTGCGCTTTCGCGCGGTCTCGACTGCGACGCTCGTTCATCTTCATGATGTCTCGCTTGCGTAGTTGATCGAACATGCCGCGCAGACTGTGCACCAAGAGCATCATGTTGGAGCGATTGGCTAGAATCTCGCCAGCTTTCAAGATGGCGTCTTCGCGTTTCGCTCCGAGCGCCACGAAGTTGGTTGCCAACGTCTGGACGCTATCGAGTCCCTTGCCTTCGTTACTCACGATAGCAGCGCAGAAGCTGTCGCGTCGGGCATCCTCCAGCATAAACTGCGCACTCTCCACTTCTTCAACGAACGTCATCTCCATCATCTCCGCTTGGTCCACCCAGCGCTCCAAACGCCGCATAGATGCAGCCGTAGCTCCACTACTAGCAGCGGTCGTAGCTCCCAGCTGCTTGGTGCGCTGTATGATCTGGCTATTGCTCGCATTGTCGGCGTTCTCTAATAGTAGCAACTGTTCGTGTTCGGGTTCGTGAGCTGACTGGAAGTACTCGATCGCACGCTGTAGTTCTTGTTGGACTTTTTGCTGTTCCGACTTCTCGTCGTACGCTTTGAGTAGGAAATTGAACTCGTCCTTGTCCTTGAGATTCGCCACACTGCCACTCATCGTCATACTGCCACTCCAGCACCTCGCAAACGCGTCCATCTCGCTAGACGTGGCGTTGGTACTAGCTCCATTCTGTGGCGGAGTTCCAGAGCTCTGACGTAGTGACGCCAATAGCAACAGGAAGACTGGCTTGGGTAGAGGCTCGCTCGAGTTCATTCTCGCTACAATGAGCTCGGATATCTGCTCGGAAAGCTGCTGGACGCGAGCGTTCTCCACGTGTAAATTCTGTAGCCCTTCGTCTTGTGCCTTTAGCCACGAGTTCTCGTCCACGTAGCTCTTCCAACGAGGAGGAACGACAAGCTGCATCATCTCCACTGCCACCTGTTCTCCTCGACACGCAATCTCCTCCACGGCTGTCATCATCTCAGCGAACGTCATTTCTTTCCTTGACGTCGGATGCAGCGGCAGATTCACTAATTCCATCTCGATTTCCCGGAATTCCACGGCTTCCAGCTGTTGTTTAAAGTCTCTCGCATTGCACAGCACCTGCAAGTGTCGAAGTCGCACACACGCGACCTGTTTGATCCTCAGCGATAGAAGATCCGCGGGGAATCGACCTAGCTCCTGTTCCAGCACTTCGGAGTCCTCTTCATTAAATAACCTGCTCAAGGTGCGTCGTTCTCGATACAGTCGCCATAAGAACCAGCCCAGATGCCACACCAGCGCCACACCAAGGCCAAGAACCGTCAGCATCGTCACCACAACTGCCAGTACCGCGGCTTGTTCCTGTGTCGTCAGCTCCGTCTTGTCGTGACTCCACCACCACACAGCGGTACGGTACGACGCGTATCTCTTCAACTTTGCATCTTCCTGTATAGTGACAATGGCTTCCACTGGGTGTTCGAGCGTTTCTTCCTCTATAAGAACATCCGGAAGCTTCTCGACCTGCGCTTCTTTCTCCTCTCTTGGCTCTTCTGCCGTCTCCCACCTGTCTATACGGACATCATCCGCCAATTCGGAGCCTCTAATGTCACGAGCCTCAAAAGCGACTTGTTGCTTCTCTTCAGGGCCGTCCGAGAACGAGAAATCCTCTACGCGGATCTCCACACGTCGATAAGCTGGGAAATAAATTACATACAAACATTAGATCTAATTCTAAATAGCCAGAGCTCAGTGGGCTTACGTACGATGCGAGCGTTCGGCCACAGCGCGCCGAGCGTCGCTGGCACTTAGCAGCAGGAAGGCGACGGTTAACAGTCGCCGTGTGCAGCTCAAAGAGGCGGCGCTGGGTCCCACACGCAGTCGGAGTCTGCTCGAAGGCTGCATCTTGCGTCTCTCGAGCCTCAAGGCGAAGTGTCGAGGGCGCGGCGCCGCGCCTGATTTCATTGGGCTGTTTCCCAGAACCATCCCGCGTCAAAACTCCCCATGAGACCTTTGTGTTGGTTTCAGAATAGACACTAAAGTGAGGGATTTCATTTAATGACTGGTCAAGTTGAAGCAACCGTGGCCGAGCATGTCAAATCCCACATAACGGACACGCAAAGAGCAGCGAAACGGACTTGCTACGAGAGGTTTGTATCGTGGATATGTTACATGGTTTTCCCTACCTACGCACAGCTCGGTCTCCTACGTTCTACTTACGTCCTAATAAAGACTTCTACTACTGCAGACTTGAGTCTTGTCTACGCCGCCTTCTGGGCCGTGGCGCTGTATTTCGCTGCTGTTGGTAGGGGAGCTGTCTTGACGGTGTATGGGCTCTTGATCTCCGGCTGTGGAGAAGGATTCGGGCTTGTCTTGGGCTCAGCAGCTACCATTTTTCCGTGCATGGCATTACCTAGAGAGGTGAACATATCAGCTGTAAATCCCTGCGGCAATTCTTTTGTTAGTTCTTGTAGCTCTTGCAAAACCTCATCCGTCGGGTCTTCGCTGCTGGGAGATCGCCGCTGACGACGTCGAGATGTCTCCTCGTCATGCTGTTCATGGTGCTGCGGTTGCCACGTCATTCTTCGCCTTTGTCGACGGATAATTGTGGCTTGAATACGCAGAAACGACGCATAAATCTCCTGCAGGCGCTCCCACGCTTCCTGAAGACCTGAATCGACGTCCTCTTCGTCTTCCACGTCTTGTTTAATGTCTGCAAGATGCTCCTCCACCTCACTCGCATTAAAGCTGCTGTCTTGTGCTCGAATCTTCTGCAACGTCGCTAGCATCTCCGCCAGCGTCACTTCTTCGTCGTCTTCGTGTTGAGACACTTCCAACGTCGCCACCATTTGCTGCGTGTCTTCTTTCTTTGCGTCTCGCATTTCTCGCTTCAATTTCTCGATCACTAATAGAAACTGCAGATGGCAGAAGCGCACAATGGCCACCTGTTTCCTCCGTCGCACTACCGTCTCCAAACTGTATTTCTCTTCGATCGCTCCATCCGTGTCTGTCTTCAGTGCATTAAACCATCGTATTGGCAGCCTCACAAGCTTCCACGTTACTTGGAGCACGAAAATCACTAGTCGCAACACGCAAATTGCGATTAAAGCCAATACCACGACGTCCTGCCGCGTGAATTCCTCGGTTACTGCGTCTTTCCACCACGACGCAGCGGGTTCTGGATCGTCCTGCTCGCCTCCGATAGCTGAGACCATGCAGAGTGCAACAGCGTATGGGGCATGAGCAAAAAGCACCACGCAGCTCTCTTCCTGAAGCAGTAGAGCTGTCGTACCTTGCATAACGTTGAAAATATCAGCAGTTCTGACGTCTTTGGTCACTACCTCAATTACTGGTCGCTCTCGGGCGCCATCTACAGCCACCGAGTACGCAGAATCAACCCACACACGAGTGTATCACAACGGATAAAAGCCAGTTAGTGAAGCTTTAGACGGCGAGATGAACCCACACGTCTGCACCTTGGAAGGAGAAGTCTTGCTCACGGATCTCCATTCGTTTAGAGGCTGGAGAATGCCAATGAAACGAGACGGAAATAATACAGAGCTAGTCAGTGGATTGAAACGACTCGAAGAAAAGGAGACTTTGACAAGCACCTTTGGCGCTGGGACTGGCGCTGACTAGAGCACGGCGTGTCTGGCTCATGAAGAGCAGCAGCACGTATAGTGACAAACGCACGGATGTGTACGGCCAGAACGGAGTGAGCTGCATTGCGCGACGAGTTATCCGGAGACTTCGGAACGCCATCCGAACAACTTCGACGATGAAGATGGAATCAGATCTGAGCACGGAACGCTCTTCAAAATGACGGAAAAGTCACATTGCACTTGAGCTTACAAAACACAAATGAAAAATCTGAGTCCACATAGTCCATCACATAGCTATTAATAATGGAGACCAGCAAATTGTATATTTTGTACTATAGCAATCCTAGACTAGGATCCACTTCAACTTACGGTACTTGAGTGGTCATTCGAACTCTGACGTCCTTGGCCACGCGCGACGTCGCGTCACTTGGCTGTGTGAATCTACGGGGCTGCTGGGTGCAATAACGGAGCGACGTCGGTCTCCTCCGCCTGCCAAGAACGCGTCGTTGGGCTTAGCAGCGCGTAGTGGCTTATCAGTGTCAAGATCTGCCGAGCACAGCATCGACACTGATGGATGTAGCTCGTCGTAGATCTCTTTGAAAGTATCAAACTCTCGATCCGCCTGATGACGACTCGCAGCATGCAGCGCCGCCTTGGCATCGATCCCCTCAGTCCGAAAACTCTTGTCATTTGGTAACTGAACATGTAGATACCCGAACTCAGTGCAGCGGATGGTAGGGAGATCGCACTTGAGGATATCTAAACGTTGCATGTACTTATGCAATACATCCTCGCGATGTCCGCGTGGGATTGAGGCAGATATCACTCGGATAGCCTCGTGCACTTTCACGAGTGCGTCGGACGCTCGTGTACGCTTCTTTACAGATCGAACGATTGATACGAACCAGACGATGTTGACAAGGGTGAAGAAGCCAATGGGAAAGCCCAACAAACTGTGCTCTTGCCAGCTCTCACGAGACGGGAAGAGTCCTACAAACAACGGGGACAGTGCGTTCTCGATCGCCACCAAACACGCGATGATGAAGCAGAAAAACACGTACTGATCCAGTGTCGTAAAGTACGAGATCTGCGGCGTTAAGGACGCCACCATGTTCTTGAACGTCACAGCTGTCAGCAACAGGGTCAACACGATCTGAGCGCGGTCACCAGTGTCCATAAGCGAGCCATCCGAGAGCGGAGCGTACGAGATAAAGCACAAATACGTGATGATACCAGCTGGAATGGCTACATTCGTCATGTAGTAACCTGGTCGTCGTTCCAACATCATCTCGAATCGAATACTCTTCTTGTCACCTTCAGCGTCGATCTCACCGACGAACACCTTATCGTAATGTACCACATCAAAGACGTTGCCTAACTTGTAGTTGGCGATGGCGAACGTGCCTGCGTCTACCGCTCCCGGTGTGACCCGCAGGGACTTCCTCACCCCCGTCCCCGTAGAGAACGCAAACGTGAGCTTCTGTTGGTCCACAGGGAAACTGCGCAGCGTCATCTCTTCACTAAACGCAGCCACCACTCGACGACTGAATTGCAGGTGACTCAGATACTCCGACGTCGCCGTCACTGGCAACGCTAAACTAGTTGAGTCTGTGAAGTGAACAGGCCCCGCTAGTGACAGACTGGACGTCATCTCGCGCTCTTCTTGCATCGAGTTGACGTTCGTGAACTCAAACTGGTTCTCATCGAACGCGAGAATGTCCATGAGCTCACGTAGTACTGAGTCTTCTCGGATTGTGGTGATGATAGCCGGCATCGTAACTTCCCACGTCACATCAGCTGTGAACGTTTGGCCCACCGTGTCCACAGAGGTAATAGCATTCACTTCGATTTCAACCTCTAGCGGCGAAAAACCAGCCATTAAATGGGCCGTCAATGGGCCCGGGTGGCTACTGCCAGCACTGTCCGCAACATTCGGAGGCATGACGTCACGAAGGAACCAATGAGGCTTGTGCCCCCACTTGCCGAGCTGCATCTTCCACGGGAACAAAGTTGGTGGCAAGTCGTCAGCTTTAGCGGTTGCCAATGCTGAGCTGTTCACCTTGGCTGGATCAGTGGAAAGGCTTGCGATCTCAACCTTTTTGGCGAGTTCCTCCACCTCCACGTGGTTCATCTCGGTCTTGCGCCACGACATGCAGTGCACCTTGCGGTTGTTGTCACTGAGGCCCATGATCTTCCAGATGCCACCTACAGGCCACGTCAGCGTCATAAACTCCGCATTAGCAAGATGTGGCCCCGGTAGCGGGTGCTCTAGCTCGAGGTGAAGATGATACTGGACGCGGTCGGTGTTGATATCGATGGCGACGTGAGCTTGTCTTGAGCACGATACTGGACCACGTTTGCGTTTCCTCTATGGTGGCTGTGGTGACCTCATGTAGACTAATCTTGGTCTTCATCGTGCCGTGCTACTTAACTTTCGAGTCGGCAAATGCAAGAGTGCTGTCGAATGATATGAGATATCATTGCGTACTTGTTGTTTTTGACCAGCATGTAGGGGTGACACACCTCTTTCAAACTTCATTATTTTGGGTTCAAACTTATGCTGTAAGAGAGAAAAGGGGTTCGCAAGGGCGGATGACATTGTTACCTACGATTAATCAAGTGAGACATCGCTTACCCACGAGCGGGAGTTGGAACTGCCGCTTACAAATGCACGAACGACGACGTTAAAGCTGGTTAATTCATGGATCCGAAACATGTACACGAGCAGTGATTCCATCCTTATCCAAACTTGCATTGGCTGGAATTGGTAAGTGGGCAAGTCTAAGTCATACGATGATACACAGCCAGGCTGCTCGATCTCTTCAGGGTACTCACTGCTAGAGCTGTTAGCGTTTAGGGGTCTAAACTCGCAAAACTTTAAAAACCTTAACTCAGAGAAAAGTTTGCAAATAAACTGTAAACTCTGTTTACTAAGCAAAACTTTGTCCAGAGCGCTTGAAGTTGTACCAGACAAAACCCTGAGGAATAATCTTATGATTTATGTAGTCCATCAGTCTCCAATTCGCTTCACACACCAATGTCTTCCCATGCCCCTGGCAAGCGTGACCATCACGCTCAAACTCCTGATGTCATCCACGAGCGATTAAACGCTGTGTCGGAGCTGCATGCTAGTGGTGGTCGTGCCCCCAGCAGATCTGGCCAGATGACGCCATCGACACCTGCCCAAACACCAGCCAATCGCCAGCCTAACAGCTCAAGGACCAGACAGCTATCGTCTCGTCAGCGGAAGCAGCCACGGCATTATAGTCCCTCGCCACAGGCACCTTCAACGGGTCAGCGCGAGCAACGGAGAACCAGTCAGTCGAGCACGAAGAAACGTCGGTGTGGCAACTTGGAGACCTCCCACATGCCGTTGCACGTGCTCTCGCAGTCAAGCGGATACAGAAACTTGTTGGCGTATTGGGTGTAGTGTACGTTGCCATTGGGGTTGTGCGGATGGATGCAGCTCACAGAGTCTATAGGCATCGAGTCAATGGCGCACTCTTCGAACACTTTATCGACGCGAGTGTAGCTGTCATTCACTTCCTGGAGATACACTTCATACAACATGTACGTGGCATCAGTCGTAGCCACTTGATGTCGTCGAATCGATCCACAGTATCTGTACATAGCTGAAGAGTGTTCAAGGAGCTCGGACATTCGCGTAGTCCGATCCCCATGTTCTCGATGTATGTATTTTGCGAGTTGACGATCTGTAGAAGTCGCTTGTGCTCTGCTTCCACTCGGAGCCGTTGCTCGCGTTGCTGAGCCGCGACTTGCTTCCAGAAGGATTCTGAGAGCACCACGTCCGTCCGCGCTGTAGTCTGCGTCTTTTTTTTCGCAGCGATAAGCTCTCGTAGCTGCAGTGAGAGCTCACCCACCTTT
>NW_003303756.1:1782296-1790513 GCF_000142945.1 Phytophthora infestans T30-4
ATGCTATCAAAGTAGGTGCAGCAGCCATCCAACGCTAATCTACAGAACGCGATGTACAACGGGTGGCTGCATACAGTATATGTTACGGGGACCATTTGTTTCGCGGCTGATGGCTGTATAATCTGGTGCAAGCACAACTGTCCCGGGTCATGGAACGACTCGGACACCTCCATGGAATTTCGGTCGAAGCTCCTGGACCCGGTGTTGTGCCCAGATGCGAGGTGTCCGATTCTGCAATTCCGTGCTCTACAGCGATGGTCGGACGCATTTTAACGCCGCTGAAGGACGGCGACTTAGAGCGGATTCACCCTGCCCTGCGCAGTCAAGCACGCACCCTTCATAATGCTATAACTTCAGTGCGTCAAGCAGCCGAATGGGGCATGGGGAGTATACAGAAGGTATACTCCCGGCTTAACTTGCCGCTCCCCTACGATCCACAGCTTCGCGGTATGAGGCTGGACAATTTGTTTCGCCTTACCAACTACCGGGTGAGGACTGTCGGGATCTCGCAAATACGTACGACTTTCTCGGGTGTTATGGATGAAGGGGTAGCTTTGTAAGGCCGAATTGTTTAGTTTACTTTGAGCATGATTGGCATCTAGACTGAGATCTGCTTCTTAGTAAACCTTCTCAAGCTTTTGAGTTATGTTTCGTTTCGATACGCGACCATGCTAGTAATTTGACATCCAAAAGTATTTTTTTAATGCATTGTAGAGATCCTACAGGTAAGAACGACGTCACTTCGAAGGTGTCGGACTTTTGCCGCCTTCTTTGGTTTCCGATGGCCCCTAGGGCTTCTTGTTGATGCTCGCGATGAGCAAGATGAGCTCCTGCGTGCGAGCTCTGGCTTCTTCCTTGTCACGGCGAGCTTGTTCGTCCATCTCGATCTTGTCTTGACGACGGCGCTCTTCAGCTTCCGTCTTGTCCGCGAGGCGACGTGCCTTCTGGGTTGCAGCATCGTCACGACGTCGTTGATCCTCTTCCGCACGGCGGATTTCCGCCTTCCGCTCGGTCTCTTCGCGAAGTAGCAAAATCGTTTCTAGCATACTCCCTCCGCTCATTTTCGAGGCTGTTTCTAGCAAGTCCAGCTTGGATTTAAGCACCGTGGTCGCTTTAGCGGCTCGGATTCGCTTTGGTTTCGCGAAATTTGCCTCTATGATCTCCTTGTCTCCTTCCATGGCGGACTTGGAGCCCGTTTCGTCGCGCAACGTGGTTAGATCCACTCCTCCAAGTCGATTTGAGGCAGTCTGGAACTCAGCAGATCGGTTTTGGGCCACAGACGTTTTCGTCTGAGTTTCCGTCGTCTTAGGGAGCTTTGTGGGTCCCCGAGCCTTCGCCCGAGTCTTGGGTCCGGTCCGCGGCGATGCTGAAGTGCGTACGGTGCCAATATCCTCGTTCCGATCTTCTGAAGTAAAATGGGAGGCAAGCATATCTTGGAATCCCCCAGAGGTCGGCACGTTTTCGGTGCTCTGAAAGCTCCCATCTGCATTCACCTGACCGGCAGAGCTCTCCGCCACAACACCGAACCCCACAGACTCTAACGAATTGCCGCCAACAGCAAATGAGCCGTCATCAGGCTCGACGTCGAAAGCGAAATTCTCTCTGAAGTCTTCTTACTCGTTGTCGGCCCCGTCATCCATTACAACGACACTGGCCTTGTCGTCGATGGCGTTCTTTAGCTCTTTAGCGAGCTTGATGTGCGGCGGCATTTCAGAAGTCCCAGTCGGCTTCCTTGTGCTGTAGAGCACCTTGAATTTTCGCCGTAGGCTGTCAAACTCCCGCTCCGGCCACCCACGCATCCTACTTCCATTGTAGAAGCCCGCCAGCCTCTCCCATTCGTCCTTACCAAGGGGAAGGATGTCTTCAATGAGATTCAGCAAGCGGGAGATCTCTGCCATCTTGTAGCTTGCGCTACCCGACACCTTCGCCATCGTTAGAGCCACCGCTAGTGGCGTGAGACTGACGGCGTGGACTTGCTCGGCTTTGGCATAAAGCAGAATGAGAAACTTCGTGTACCGGCTTCAGTCGCTTTTGCTGCGCCCAGTTAGTGTCCAACCTGTGATTCGAAGGCCATATGCCATCTTCAACCACGTTGCTCTCCAAAACCAACCGAATACCGCGGAAGGAGGTCGTACCGAGTGTGACCTTGCAGAAACTAGGAATAGAGAACATCAACATGAACAACACATCTTGATTGAGTGCCGTCTTCCTGGAGTCTCGTACCTACGGAAGGTCCAATACCTCTACATCTCCCCTGTGAGTCCGTGACTCGCTCTCCGTGGCGGCTGCTACCTCGCCTGCTACCTCGCCTCGTCGAGCCTTGGCTCAAGGATCTTGCTTGTCTTGTATGTCTCTGTGGACACATCCATCGAGACCACAGCGACAGACGAACCACAAGTCGTCCCCATAACCAACGGTGACCTCCTCTCCGCGAAAGACGCGCTCTGTCGTCGCAACCACGACCGTCGTTCGGTGCCCATTGCTGACCTCCAAGAACTCTGCAACCGGCCGGCACGAGTGGTTCGCGAACCGCATAAATCCCCCCATGGTCTCTGCATTTATTGCGACTTGAACGCGGTGGGCCGGAGATTCGGGACGTTGCTTCATCACCAATCGATATCCGTTGTTCCGCGGGCGCCGAGCTCGCGAGACACTGAGGTGCTCAAGCTCGCCGAGATATACTGCCCGATCACCTCCCCGACGCCGATGTCCTCCGCCGCAACCACCGCCAGCGATGATGTACGCACGTTGCGCCCCAGGAATACCTTCGGAGACTCTGCCAGCCGTTTCCGCACTTTCCTTCAATGGGCAGGTGTTGACGTTACAGAATACATCCATGAGCGAGTTGCGACAGACTCCGACCCGTCACGGCGATGAGCATGTACACCAGCCGAAGTGCGGCACGTACGGGAATCGAATGTACGAAGGGTTATAGGATTCGCGGAGGTGTATAACACGATTTGGCCACCGCGCAGGCACGAAGAGCTGGAATGTAGGCGCCGTAGACCTTCTTGGCAGAGGACGGGGGGTCTCTGGCGAAGATGTCAACGACCCGTTATCGTTGAGCACAAGCAGTTCGCGGTTAAGCGGAGCATATGGGCCAGATGCACTTCGGCGGGCTTCACGACGCCCATGGCGAGCCGCAGATGTCTATGAACGTGCTGCAAGTCGCACAGGAGAACGCGGAGGAGTCTCCAGAAGCAACGGGAAGGATGTCGTAGGACTGGCAGGTAAACGACGACTAACCGGACTGCGAGTTGCAGCACTCAGATCCTGCGATGATGGCAAGTTCGACTTGTCCTTCGGCACGCGATCCGTGAGCCCGGGCGATAACCATGGAGGCGTAGCAGTCCCTGATGACGCCAGATCGGACTCTGAGCTCTGGCTATCGGGTACTTCCTTGGTCTCCGGCGATGCCCTGCCCTGCATGACGTTTGGAGGAGTATTCTCGGCGTCGCTGTCAAGCACGCAGCGAACCTTCCAGTGCAGTCCGGGGTGTCTTAGATGCACCATGTCCCCTGTAGACACATACATGAGCGTTAAATAACAACACATAAACTTTACTGCTTGTCACCCACCTCTTCTCGCCTCTGGCCGAAATCGAAAGTGATGGCCAACTTGAAGTTGCGGAGCTTATGCCAGAGTTTAAGTCGCTGGCTTCTATCAGAGTGATGGTCGACATAAAGTTTACAAATTTCTATATTAAATTTTAAGATGGCTACACGACATAAATCTAGGGGTAGGTGCGTCTCGTGAGACCAAATATACGTCTCACGAGAATTTATGTCATCTTAAACTTTGACATATCTGCTGCAAATATGACACGTGCTTATGCTATTTATGGAAGGCACCCACTGGGTCACACATGTACGGTACCAGTTGTCTCGAAACATCATTTCACACTTGATGAAAAACACATGATACCAAAAGCAGCCCAGTCATAGCTTTTCAACAACCGGTAGTAGTAGAAGATGTCGTATACCTCCTCTTCCTTCAAGGGTCGGGTAGTCCGCGGCTGTTCAGGGAGTACGGTCTTGTTCAGTGGCTGTAGGAACGGTAGATAGGAACACTAGAGAGTTGAAAATAAAAGTTTGTTGATTGGCTTGGCTTCCTCTTGAGTAGAAGGAGGGAAATATAAGACTGAGAGCTAACAGGAAGAGAGGCCTAACACCTTCTCGACCTTACATACACTACACTATCTACTAAGAAAAGGAAGGATTCACTTCGTTTGTTGTCGGCCTTCGTAAGACAACGGAGAGCTTCTGGGAGGGGCTTGATGTCGCGAGGTGCTTTTGGTCCACGACGCCAAGACTCCGGCGTTCTAGGGCCCCCTTATAGGACCACCCTAACAGGCTCGGTCAGGGGCACGTGCGTGGTTGAGTTCAACGGGAACCACCCTGACGGGACGGCGGGGCGAGGAGTGATTCCAGGGTCTCGAGTCATCCCGACGGGAGGCAGAGCTCCTGGAATGACCCCTCCGTTCCCGGGTACGGTGTAACGGGGTACGTAGCCCTAAGTGTACCCTGGTTACATGAAGTGTGACACTTCACACTTCAGGAGTATGACACGTCATACTCCGAGATATTTGGTACAAGGTACCAAGGTCGTTCAAAGCCAACCATTGGTTAAATGACATTGCATTTCTATAGGAAACTAACAGTTTGTATTAAACCCAAACTTAATCTACCTATAAATATACGCAGCTTACAATCTACCTTATTTGGGTCACTTCGCTCACTTTAATAAAAAAGGGGACCTGTGAGCTGCCGTTCACTGAGAGTTTGTATACTCTCGGAAGATAACTTCCTCTTGCGCAAGGTGCTGTGTGACCCCGTTACACTTGGTAGCACTTGTAGTCAATCCACACCATCGCGGGTAGACTACCTGAACCTCCGAAGTTCGTTGCCATGGATAGGAACGACTTCTCCCATTTGAACGACTCTCAGTTCGAGTCGGTTCGAAGGATGGCAGGCATCTTCGGGATGGAGGCCCTACAGAGCCTGGTGGTGTCAACACCGGCTGAGCAGCTCGAGCGCGTCAATGCATTCGACGCGTACGAGCAGGGCCTCATCGCGCATGTGCGGGAGAACCTGCAGGCTCCGGCGGCGGAAGCAAATCCGCCTCACCCGAAGCCAATACGGCTGAAGGTAAAGCCGTATGAAGGGAAGAAAGGCGAGAACCTTCACTTCTGGATCCGAGAAGTAGAGCTCGCGATGGACGCGGCTCTGATCTCGACCGAGCAACTGCGTGTTGCTTTTGCACTCTCCAACCTTAGCGGTCGTGCTAAGAGTTGGGTGTACACTCGGGAAGCAACATCCCCTGGATGTTCCACATCCTGGGCTCAGCTGTGCGAGCAGCTCCGAGCCGCGTTCCTCCCGGCGAACTACGAGTACCGCCAGCGTTCGCGTTTCCTCGCGTGTAAACAAGGAAGGCGCGAACTGCACGAGTATGTGCAAGAGATACGGGAGCTCACGGCGTCCCTAGTGGGAAACCCACTCAACGAACACATCAAGATGACTGTGTTCATGGACGGCCTTCGAGTGGGCCCAGCACGCACTCAGCTGTTCCGGGTGCAGGCAAGCACCCTTGAAGAGGCGATTCAAGTGGCTCTTCAAGAAGAGTACAGCCATCGCCAGGCGCGTACGCCGGCCTCAGCGTGGCCTGGGAGCTCCTTGTCGGCTCCCGGTCGAACAAGCCCCAACGGACCAGTTCCCATGGAACTCGGGTCCGCCGAACAGCGTGACATCCGCTGCTTCGGCTGTGGGAAGATGGGCCACTTCAAGCGCGACTGTCCCGCGGAAATACTCCGCAGACGGTCCTTCCCCAAGCCCGTCCTCAAGGGTCGCTGGCAGAAGCCAGGATCCCGGGGACAGGGGAACGCAGGGAACCAGTAGGGGCGGGGCGCCCTACTGGGGAAGAACTAAGTCTTCGTGATGGGTGCGCGGGTGGCGCGTACCACGGGGACTTAGCCCCTGAGAGTCTTCGCACTCTCGAATCGGCGAAGAGCAGCGGCGGGTTGCTCGTAGTACACGGATGTGTACGGGGATACGATCATCCCTTTAGAATCTTGATTGACTCTGGGGCGTCGAAGAATTTCGCACGCCGCCAGACGGTTGCTCGTAACAGCAACAAGTTGTCCGAAGCTTTGAGAGAAAGCAAGGGCAACGGGACGGTGTCAGTGCGACTGGCCGACGGGAAGGTCGTCACTGTCCCCAACGTCCAAGTGGATCTGGCTGTCAAGTTTGAAGACTTTGACAGCCTCGAACAGTTCACTGTTCTCGATATGGATCCATATAATATGATCCTGGGCATGCCCTGGCTTGAGAAGCACGAGCCCTGGATCGACTGGCGAGGCAAGGCAATCGGTGCCAGCCGCCCTGCGCAGTCCGACAGAGCATTGGTGAGTCATGTTCCCACCTCTGTCAGGACCCGGGGCGCCCGCGAGGGCTGCCAGGGTACCAAAGCATCCCGGCAGATGCTTGGGAGTCGTCCACGTATATGACGACTCCCAGGATGTTTTGATGGTGGCCGCGCCAAGAAGAGGCGTCGGCCAAGTGGGTAACTTAGGTCCACAGGCGGGTAACTTAGCTCCGCAGACAGCTGCAGCTGTCATGAACACTGAGAACAGCGTGTTCAGAGTGGGTAACAGAGTTCCACTCACGGTCGCCCAGACCTTAACTGAAGAGGAAGACGTCGGATACGCTTCCTGTGTGGGTAACACAGTGCCACACACGGTCGCCCAGACCTTAACTGAAGAGGAAGACGTCGGATACGCTTCCTGTGTGGGTAACACAGTGCCACACGCGGTCGCCCAGACCTTAACTGAAGAGGAAGGCGTTGAACACGCTTCCTGTGTGGGTACAACAGTATCACACGAGGCAACGAGTGCCTCGGATGTCGTAGCGACGACATCCCTAGACGTGGGCAGCAAAGCTCCCCGTCACAGACGCCGTCGGCAAAGACACCGCCGCCGCCTCAAGTCGGATCCGAACTTCATCAGATCGACGTCGCTTCAAGCGACTCGGAGTCCAGGGCCCGGGCTCCTCCGACAAGGCCGGTGGAAGAGTGTTATCACATCTTCGATGGCGAGACAGGTTTACCCGTCAAGGCATCTGGTGTCCACTTGGAACCGTTGCCAGAGGTTGCGGAGATACTGAACCTCGAGGAAATGACGGCTGAGTCTTTCCTGGCCAACCTCAAGGCTGGAGAGATTGCTGAGATGGTACTCATGAGACCTGAGACCACTCAGGAGGAGCTGAACTCCTCCTCTGTCTTGGACGAGAACGTTTTGGAAGTCATGAACAAGCAGCGTCAGGCGCGCTTGGGTTCTGAGATTCTCAAGAATCCCAAGGATCCGGTGTATCCTTTGGTGACGGAGTATGCGGACGTGGTGAACAAACACCCACCGACCCAACTCCCACCGGATCGAGGCGTACGGCACGAGATTGATCTCGTGCCCGGCACAAAGTATTGTGTCACGAGGCAATCGCCTCTCCCGCGCGAACAGTGCGAGGTCATTGATGCCTTCTTCGCCGCGAAAGCGAAGGCAGGCATGGTGCGGGAATCGAAATCCCCGCACTCGACGCCGACTTTCTGCGTTCGGAAGCCGAACGGAAAGTGGCGTCTGGTTCACGCTTATAACAAGCTGAACAACGCAACGGTGCCGGACCAAACACCGATCCCACGAAAGGATGTGTTGTTGAGCAACATGGCCGGGAGCGTACTGTACAGTGCGCTGGATTTGGTAGACGGATACTACCAAATCCTGATGCGAGAGAGTGACATCCCGCTCACCGCGGTAAGCACTCCAAGCGGCATGCTTTGGGAGTGGCTCGTCATGCCGCAGGGCTTGTCTAACGCCCCGGCGACGTTCAATCGCCTGGTGACGCAATTGTTCCGCCCTTTGCGTACCTTCGTACAGACGTGGCAAGACGGCCATGGAGGTGTATCTAGGACACCTCCGTCGAGTGTTGGACGTGATGCGAGCGAACAAGCTCTACGCCAACATCGACAAGTGCGTTTTCGCGTCACCAGAGATTAACGTTCTCGGTTGCTTCGTCAGCAACGTGGGCGTTCGGGCTGACCCAGACAAGGTCAAGGCCATAGCAGCATGGCCGACGCCCCGATCCCAGAAGGATCTTCGAAAGTGGTTGGGCTTGGCCAACTACCTTCACAAGTACAGCGCTGGGTACGCGGGCTTCGCTAAGCCCTGTCGAG